>NC_069505.1:425020523-425193023 GCF_027579735.1 Bombina bombina
TTAAAACAATTCCAAGTTTAACTACAGCTTAAGAATAAAGTGCATATACGTTTTAGTCACTTGATCAAAAATTGCACATGTCAAAGGAGAGGGGGCTAATCAATGGTTAAGTCATGGGCCCCCAAAATTTCTAGTGACGGCCCTGCCCATACAATGCATGCACAGCACTGGCTTCAGCAACTACAGGTTTTGTGCTTTATTTAGGCAACAAATCTATTTTTAGTACACCTCAAATTCAACACACAAAGGTTAATAAAGTGTGAAACTTGCCTTTTCAACGTGTTTGACAGTATCCAAGGAAGTTTAAATTATGCAATACACTATGAAATGGTCACATATATAGTCTAGATCAATGGTTCTCAACCCAAGTGGCCTCAAGCCCAGTAAATTTTAGCCGGATGTCTCCAGGACACCGGTAGTTTATATATATATATATATCTATATATATATATTTTTTTTTTTGTGTCACGGTGGGGGAAGAAAATATGTATTTTCATTGGTGTCCGTCCCATCTGCTCCTTGGCTCGCAGCTTCTTGTCCTATCACTGAACTGCTGATATATGTGCACAGCACACACGCACATGTGCAATGGCACTCTGACAGGCCCTGCCTGGTATTCTTTATGTGTGGAGCGGCAGGCCTGTCAGAGCATGCAGCGGGGGGGCATGTCAGGTCAGGGCCCACCAGAAGGGCCATTATGGCCCGGTACTGGGCTGTAGCTGCGGCTGTTGAGAAACCAGGGTCTAGATCACCTGATTTGCAAACCTGTCCCTCAGGGAGTGCTCGGACAAAATGCCAACGGACAGAATGCCAAAGCACATTTGTCCATCAGACATATGTCCGAGAGACTGTTTTTTCTGAGGTTCGGCCGAGAGCAGATACGCTCCAGAGCGCTCTGTTCTAATCAAAAACTTTGGGCGCCGCAACCGCCTCTTGGGAACCTAACCATAGGTCCCACCCTCCACAACATGCTTTTAACTATCTATCTGTCTGTCTGTCTATCTTTCGATCTGTATCTATTCTTACCTATCTATCTAGTTCGTCGGCCGGGACTGTTATCCGACGGCCATTTGTCTGTCACAATATTATACGTCACACAATTGTCAGTCAGACAAATGTCCGGCCACGGTCCTCAGGCCTCCTAAACAGTCCAGGTATTTAGGATTACCTTGGATGAGAGCAGGGTAAATAACCATCACCTTGATTACAAGTTTTGCGTTGCGGCTTGTACGCTGAAACTTTGGCATTTTCTCAGCGTTAAAACAGCACCACAACTATTACAAGTGTTGTCAGTATAGCTGTACCACACACCTTTTAGCCTGTACAGCAACGTCAGTCCTGCACATGTAAAAATTACGTTTTTTCATGGGATTCCCATAGCGCCGGTATTACGAGTTTTGCAGTGAGGCTAAAAATCCTGCGTTACAGTCTAAAATGACAGGATCCGTACCGCCATCTAAAGTCAGTAATTATGAGTTTTATGCTACAAAGCTGTAGCATAAAACTCATAACTAAACTGCTACAAAGTACACTAACACCCATAAACTATTTATTAACCCCTAAACCGAGGCCCTCCCGCATCGCAAACACTATAATAAATTTATTAACCCCTAATCTGCCGCTACCTGACATCGCCGCCACTAAAAAAAATGTATTAACCCCTATCCCGCCGCTCCCCGACATTGTCGCCACTATAATAAACTTATTAACCCCTTAACCCCTGCCCTCCAGCATTGCAAACACTATTTAAATATTATTAACCCCTAATCTGCCGTCCGCCCACACCACCAATATAATAACCTATTAACCTCTAAAACCGCAAGCCCCCCCACCAACAAAATATACTAAAATAAACTATTAACCCCTAAACCGAAAGCCCCCCCACAATGAAATAAACAAAATTTAAACTAGTAACCCCTAACCTAATGATACCCTAACTTTATATTAAAATTAAAATTTCCCTAGCTTAAATTATATTAAAACTTACCTGTCAAATTAAAAAATAATTTTTTAAACTAACAATTAAACTATTATAATTATTAAACTAAAATTAAACTAACTACCAATTAAATAAAACTAAACTACCAATAAAAAAATCCTAACACTACTATCTAAGTATCTAATTTCAAAAAATAAAAAATAACTAAATTACAAAAAAACTCCACTAAATTACGAAAAATAACAAACAAATTATCAAAAATAAAAAAGAATTACACCTAAAATAATAAACAAATTACAGAAATTTAAACTAATTACTAATTACACCTAATCTAATAGCCCTATCAAAATAAAAAAAAAACTTGCCTACAATAAACTACCAATGGCCCTTAAAAGGGCCTTTTGTGGGGCATTGCCCCAAAGATATCAGCTCTTTTACCTGTAAAATAAATACAAACACCCCCCCCAACAGTACCCTGCTTTGATCAGGACGTCGCCGCCGGTATGAAGATTGAAGAGGCCGCCTGGATGAAGACTTTGCCGGGATGAAGATCGTTCAAGTGGAACTTCAAAAACTGCAAGTGGATCGTCAAGGGGTTAGTATAAGGTTTTTTTTTAAGGGTTTATTGGATGGGTTTTATTTTTAAGGTCAGGGTCTGGGCAGTAAAAGAGCTAAATGCCCTTTTAAGGGCAATGCCCATACAAATGACATTTCAGGACAATGGGTAGCTTAGATTTTTTAGATAGTTTTTTTTTATTTTGTGGGTTTGGGGGGGTTGTAATGTTTGTGGGTCTTTGTAATTATATTTTAAAAAAGAGCTGATATCTTTAGGTTGTATAGTGTTGGGGGGGTTGTATTTTTTTGGAATAAAAGAGCTGTTTATCTCAGGGCAATGCCCTACAAAAGGCCCTTTCAAGGGCCCCTGGTAGTTTGGGGGTGGGGGTTTGTATAGTGTTAGGGGAGTTTTTTGGGAGTAAAAGAGCTGTTTATCTCATGGCAATGCCCTACAAGGGCCCCCCAAAAGGCCCTTTTAAGGGCCCTTGGTAGTTTATTCTAGAGTAGGGTTTTTTATTTTGAGGTGGTTTTATTTTTTTAAGGGTATGAGAATAGGATTCATCTTTTTTTTTTGGATAATTTTTTTTATATTTTGTAATGGTAGTTTTTTTTTTTTTTTATAATGTTAGGTTTTAGTGTAAGGCAGGTTAGGTTTTATTTCACAGGTAAATTTGTATTTATTTTAACTAGGTAGTTAGTAAATAATTAATTAATAACTATTTACTAACTAGTCTACCTAGTTAAAATAAATACAAACTTACCTGTGAAATAAAAATAAAACGTAAGCTAGCTACAATGTAACTATTAGTTATAGTGTAGCTAGCTTAGGTTTTATTTAACAGGTAAGTATTTAGTTTTAATTTAGTTAATAATTGTACCTATGTGAAGTTGGCACCCCATGTTTGTAAAAACTGAATTAAAATATACCATTCGTTTGTGCTGCGTTTGTGCTGATTTGTGCCGCAAAAACCAACGTTTGTGCCGGTTTGGTTTAGGAGATATTGCACATTATTTTTTTATGAAACCTCGCCCACTTTGCACCCCATGTTATGCAATTTTAAAAACAAAAATACCATTTGTTTGTGCTGCGTTTGTGCTGGTTTCTGTCGCAAAAATGAACATTTGTGCCGGTTTGGTTTCGGAGATAGAGCGCATTATATTTGCTGAAACTCCGCCCACTTTGCACCCGATGTTATGCAATTTTAAAAACAAATATACCATTTGTTTGTGCTGCGTTTGTGCTGCAAAAATGAACGTTTGTGCTGTTTTGGTTTCGGAGATATAGCGCATTATTTTTATGAAACCCCGCCCACTTTGCACCCCATGTTATTCAATTTTAAAAACAAATATACCATTCGTTTGTGCTGCGTTTGTGCTGATTTGTGCGGCAAAAACAAATTATGTAATAGGTTCCAACCATAATGGGTAACATTTTGTTCTTCTGTAAACATATGTATTACACTCATCGACCAATCACCATCCTTCAGAGAAATACAGGTGATCAGACATATGCATACAATTGATACTGAGATAGTAGTAGTAGTATTAGGTTGTTGCCATGTAAAGAGTAAATAAAAAATACATGTTTCTATAGGATTTATTTTCCTTTGCTTACTAAGTAAGCTCAATGGTGTAAAGGGGGGGAGATGGGGGGGGGGGCAGAGCCATCCCAAACTCAAGGAGTGAGGCTAGGGGCCATAAAAAAGAAAGAAATATAAATTGAAGGCCTGGTTAGAATAAAGTATACCACCCCTGAGGAAACCGCTTTTTGTACTAAATATGAGGTAACATGTGACAGAGAGGAATGGATAGTGTATGTATAGGGCTAGAGGGGGTTGTTATCTTGACTCCTTGGAATATAGTAAGCACATTAGTTTCATTTTTAAAAATTGTTAGCCATGTCATCTCTGCCGCTGACAGCACGGCTATATTACTTCCAGCTTGAGAG
This sequence comes from Bombina bombina, assembly GCF_027579735.1. NCBI lineage: Eukaryota > Metazoa > Chordata > Amphibia > Anura > Bombinatoridae > Bombina > Bombina bombina. Next base: position 425,024,966 of record NC_069505.1, read on the forward strand.
TCATATACAATAAAGAGGGAGAAATAGTTGCTCACATTAATGTGAATACCCCTATATGTAAGAGATCCTGACAGTAATAAGTATATAATAACACAGATCCAATAACTTATTTAAGAAACATTAAATCAGACATGTCTGCCTCTCGAGTGTTTGTATATAAGCCAGCAAATTGCAAAAACTGTCATTCGACTACTCACTATTCTAAATCCAATAGTACACATTAAAGATCAAATCCTGATGTATTTAACTAGGAAACATTGGGAACTAGAAACAACTGTAACACACTTATTTATAAAAACTTTAATAAGAAGAGAGAGTCCTGTCATTTTAAAATCCACCAGTAGCAGTATATGAGAGGATCTTACATCTATCCCACTCCAGAGCGGTGGGTGACCTCCCCGTCTACGAGTCCGTGAGGCCAGCCACTCACCCTCCATAGTTGAACAATCGTGGACTTCATTAGGCCCTGCAGGGTAGGATCGACAGAAGCGTTGGGTGTATCTGTCAGCAGCCCCTGGATTACTGACTTCAGGATCGGACCGAAGGCTAAGTCCAGGGCAGGTAATGGCTTAAACTTCAGGGGATGCGGAGCTGCACATTGGGTTAATATGCTTCTGTTGACTTGTCGGGTCACATGTGGGCCACCAACATAGGAATTCAAGGGTTGTAGTTGTAGGCTGTATCTCATCTTGAAAGCCGATGTCTGCAAACCGCTGACGCTGCTGTCAGATGAGTGGGGATTCCCGTTAATGGGCATCAGAAAGGAGCTCTCATGCCTAGTTGTTGGCCATATCTGTGAAAGTTTCATCTGGTTTTCCTCTGCAGTGTAAGGTGCTCCTGAAATTCTATGTTCCCCTTGGGTGGCTTGGCTATGTAGCAATTGGCTAGGTAATTATTCCATTAGAGCTCTAGTGATCTGCGACTACAGTCATTGGAAGGAGGTCTCAAGGAGCTGCAGGACTTTTTTCCCCCCCAGCCGTCTATAGCTGCCATCTTCCTTTTCGGGTTACACTGTCTCAAGTGAAACTATCAGCCCAGGGTGGCTCAATTGACATGTCCCAGGAATCTGGTCAAAAACACATGTAACCGCTTTGGTGCAGGGGGCTACAATGCTGGCTATTTTGCCACTGAGATCAATTCGATAACTCCAGTAGATGCTAGCCACGTGGCAGCTTAGAAGCACCTAGGTCCCGGCCAAATTCACCTCCCAAACATGAGACCTTGATGAATTGTGCCAGCGATGAGGCAGTCTCGATAGAGTCCAGAATCTGTATCTTAAACAACACAGCAGATTGTCAATACACCTCAAATAGTAGACTCAACAGCCGGAGCTTATGTATTATGCGACTGACCATGTTGGCTGTTGGCTCCGCCTCCAATTTAGCTATATTTTTATTATGTTAAAGTTAGGGGGTGTTAGGGTTAGGTTTAGGGTTACGTTAGGGTTCGGTTTAGGGGTTAATATAGCTTAATTTGCAATGTGGGGGGCTGGCGGTCTAGGGGTTAATAAATGTAGTATAGTGCCGGCGATATCGGGAGCGGCAGATTAGGGGTTAATAACTGTAGGCAGACATCAGCGATGTTGGCGGCAGCAGATTAGGAGTGTTTAGACGTTGGGTTTATGTTAGGGTGTTAGGTATAAACCGTATTTTTATATCCCTATAAACATCAATGGGGCTGCGTTACGGAACTTTTGTTTCCGCGATCGCAGGTGTTAGTTTTCTTTTTTTTCCGGCTCTCCCCATTGATGTCTATGGGGAAATCGTGCATGAGCACGTTTCAGCAGCGCTCTGATTGTGTGCGGTATGGAGCTCAACGCAACCGTATCGCACGCAAAAGGCGTATGCTTGAGAACTTGTAATAGCAGCACTATCGGAAATTAAATAACGTAACTTTTGTTGTGTTCGTTAATTTCTCTATAGCGCTCAAAACTCTCAATCTAGGTGCATGTTTATTAATCAACTAATTATTTACCTGTGCTCCAGTTCAGATAACCACAAAATCTGGCCTAGATTGATTAAACCCTATATGCAGCACTGGGAAGTGAGATAGACTTGTGTCCAGGGCTATTGTGGCAGGGGTTGGGTGGAAAGTGGACAGTGAGGGATTGCCATGGGCAGAATTAGAGCAGTCCCTTGTTTCACTCTGAAAACCAGGACATTTCCCCTTAAAGGTATAAGAAACCCAATTTTTTTTCTTTCATGATTCGGATAGAGCAGCAATTTTAAGCAACTTTCTAATTTACTCCTATTATACATTTTGCTTTGTTCTCTTGGTATCTTTATTTTAAGAGCAAGAATGTAAGCTTAGGAGCCGGACAATTTTTGGTTCATCACCTGGGTAGCGCTTGCTGATTGGCAGGAACAGTTATGCAGAGCTCCCAAACAGTGACAATACTGCAATATATGGGACAGTTGTGAGTCCTGATAGGGGAAAAAAACATACACAAAGAGGAAGCTCAGCATTGCCCCCAGAACTGTCAGGAGCGTATGAGGTTCTGCAGGTGGGGTTGACGGTGCAGTTATGCGTGGTTGTTTCTGCATTTTACGTTATGAAATAAAGTTGGACAAAGCTACTAAATTTGGACAGTCCTGTAAAATGCGGTACAGCTGGAATCTGTAATATAGTCTGATATTGGTGCTTTTGGTTGAGACCCAGCACAGGGTTTCAGTTACTTACACAAGACTTTTATGTTTAAACAGTGGTGACTTTTGTGTTTCACTAGGATACGGTGGTGTGTGCCTCACTAGGATACGGTGGTGTGTGCCTCACTGGGATACGGTGGTGTGTGCCTCACTGGGATACGGTGGTGTGTGCCTCACTGGGATACGGTGGTGTGTGCCTCACTGGGATACGGTGGTGTGTGCCTCACTGGGATACGGTGGTGTGTGCCTCACTGGGATACGGTGGTGTGTGCCTCACTGGGATACGGTGCTGTGTGCCTCACTAGGATACGGTGCTGTGTGCCTCACTAGGATATGGTGCTGTGTGCCTCACTAGGATACGGTGCTGTGTGCCTCACTAGGATACGGTGCTGTGTGCCTCACTAGGATACAGTGGTGTGCGCCTCACTAGGATACAGTGGTGTGCGCCTCCCTAGGATACAGTTGTGTGTGCCTCACTAGGATACAGTGGTGTGCGCCTCACTAGGATACAGTGGTGTACGCCTCACTAGGATACAGTGGTGTGCGCCTCACTATGATACAGTGGTGTGCGCCTCACTAGGATACAGTGGTGTGCGCCTCACTAGGATACAGTTTTGTGTGTCACTAGGATACAGTGGTGTGTGTCTCACTAGTCACTAGGATAGTGTTGTGTGCCTCACTAGGATAAAGTGTTGTGTGCCTTACTAGGATAAAGCGTTGTGTGTCTTACTAGGATAAAGCGTTGTGTGTCTCACTAGGATACAGTGCTGTGTGTCTCACTAGGATGCAGTGCTGTGTGTCTCACTAGGATGCAGTGCTGTGTGTCTCACTAAGATGCAGTGTTGTGTGTGTCTCACTAGGATGCAGTGTTGTGTGTGTGTCACTAGGATACAGTGGTGTGCGCCTCACTAGGATACAGTGGTGTGCGCCTCACTAGGTTACAGTGGTGTGCGCCTCACTAGGTTACAGTGGTGTGCGCCTCACTAGGATACAGTGTTGTGTGTCACTAGGATACATTGGTGTGTGTCTCAATAGGATACAGTGGTGTGTGTCTCACTAGTCACTAGGATAGTGTTGTGTGCCTCACTAGGATAAAGTGTTGTGTGCCTTACTAGGATAAAGCTTTGTGTGTCTTACTAGGATACAGTGCTGTGTGTCTCACTAGGATGCAGTGCTGTGTGTCTCACTAGGATGCAGTGCTGTGTGTGTCACTAGGATGCAGTGGTGTGTGTCTCACTACGATGCAGTGTTCTGTGTGTCTCACTAGGATGCAGTGTTGTGTGTGTGTGTCACTAGGATGCAGTGGTGTGTGTGTGTGTGTCACTAGGATACAGTGGTGTGTGTCTCACTAGGATACGGTGCTGTGTGCCTCACTAGGATACGGTGCTGTGTGCCTCACTAGGATACGGTGCTGTGTGCCTCACTAGGATACAGTGGTGTGTGCCTCACTAGGATACAGTGGTGTGTGCCTCACTAGGATACAGTGGTGTGCGCCTCACTAGGATACAGTGGTGTGCGCCTCCCTAGGATACAGTTGTGTGTGCCTCACTAGGATACAGTGGTGTGCGTCTCACTAGGATACAGTGGTGTACGCCTCACTAGGATACAGTGGTGTGCGCCTCACTAGGATACAGTGGTGTGCGCCTCACTAGGATACAGTGGTGTGCGCCTCACTAGGATACAGTTTTGTGTGTCACTAGGATACAGTGGTGAGTGTCTCACTAGGATGCAGTTGTGTGTGTGTCACTAGGATACAGTGGTGTGCGCCTCACTAGGATACAGTGGTGTGCGCCTCACTAGGATACAGTGGTGTGCGCCTCACTAGGATACAGTGTTGTGTGTCACTAGGATACATTGGTGTGTGTCTCAATAGGATACAGTGGTGTGTGTCTCACTAGTCACTAGGATAGTGTTGTGTGCCTTACTAGGATAAAGCTTTGTGTGTCTTACTAGGATACAGTGCTGTGTGTCTCACTAGGATGCAGTGCTGTGTGTCTCACTAGGATGCAGTGGTGTGTGTCTCACTAAGATGCAGTGTTCTGTGTGTCTCACTAGGATGCAGTGTTCTGTGTGTGTGTCACTAGGATGCAGTGGTGTGTGTGTGTCACTAGGATACAGTGGTGTGTGTCTCACTAGGATACAGTGGTGTGTATCTCTATAGGATACAATGGTGTGTGTCTCTCTAAGATACAGTGGTGTGTGTCTCCCTAGGATACAGTCATGTGTATTAGTGAAATACGATAAATTCACCTGTAATAATAATAAATAATTGCAGTTCCAGTTTAGACCACTATGAGTCTATGGTGCTGCAAATACGTCAACGACTCTAGCTGTGGGCCGTGGCAACTCTAAAACCCTCTTCAATCTACGTCACTGTCGCAGCAACGCATTAAAGCGAGGCTTGGAGCGCAGATCGGAGACGCCATATTATAGCCCAGCCCCCTCAGATTCCACGGGACGTCATGACGTAATTGACAATTTGTATTACCAATCAGCAACCATACTAAAGGAATGGGTGGAGACTTTTTAAGTGACAGTTCAAGAAGACAAATCAACGTTAGGAATTTCACTGTGGCTAGCCAATGGTTGCAAGCGGTGGGCGTGTCTGTGGCGAGTCATGTTGTGGTGTTGCTGCCAGAGGGCGGGGCGGGTTGTGGTGCAGTCAGACGGGGGAGCGCGGTGTAACTGGAGGTGGGAGACTTCTTGAGGCCGGGGGCATGAAACATGATAGGCTGTAATAAAGTCTGCAGTGACACAGTTGGTGGCTGGGGCATAAGGGTGCATGAAAGAATGAGAGAAGAGGGGACCTGAGGCCTGAGAGAGGGGAGGAGCTGGGGTTATGAGGCCTTAGAGCTGAAGGGGAGCTTTGGTAATGAGGCCTCTGAGAAGAGCTGGGGTAAATAATCATGCCTGAGAGACGAGGGGTAGCTGGGACTTGAGAGGCGACCGGGAGCTGGGGGTAAATGAGACTTGAGAGGGAGCTGGGGGTAAATGAGGCCTGAGATGCGATAGGGAGCTAATGGTAAGAGGCCTGAGAGGGAGCTAATGGTAAATGTGGCATGAGAGGGAACTAATGGTAAATGTGGCCTAAGAGGGAGATGGGGGGTACAAGAGGCCTGACAGACGAGAGGGAGATGGGGGGTACAAGAGGCCTGACAGACGAGAGGGAGCTGGGGGTACAAGAGGCATGAGAGACGAGAGGGAGCTGGGGGTAAATGGGACATGAGGGGGAGCTGGGGGTAAATGAGGGGGAGCTGGGGGTAAAAGAGTCCCGAGAGGGAGCTGGGGGTAAATGAGACATGAGGGATGAAAGGGAGTTGGGGGGATGCTGGGAGTTAAGTGAGGCCTGAGAGATGAGTGGGAGGTTTGGGCATAAATGTGCATGGAAGAATGAAAGAAGAGGGTAGTAGGTGGGGTAATGAGGCGTGTGAGAAGAGTTGAGGTAAATGGGGCCTGAGAGTCTGGTGGGTTAAATGACACCTGAGAGATGAAGGGAAGTTAAGGGGTAAATGATACCTGAGAGATGAGGGGAAGCGGAGGGGTGAATGAGGCTTAAGAGATGAAGGGGAGGAGTAAACGTGGCTTTAGCAATCAGGGGGAGTTTGGGGTAAATGAGACCTGAGATGAGGGGGGGCTGGGGCAGTAATGAGGGGAAATGGGTGTAATGAGATGGGGGACTGTGGGGTGCAGGAGAGAAGAGCTGTGAAAAAAAGGACTGAGTTGGGGGGTTATATATAGTTGTCATGAAGTAATACATTTAGAGACGAACGTTTGGGGGTATAGGAGGTTTGAGAGAGGGAGCTGTGGATAATAAGGAGCATGATGTAAAGAATCTCAGAGATTGGGGTTATAGAGTGTTGAGAAAAGGGGGCCTTGGATACACAGTAGGCTGAGGTGTTGAATATAGGGAGCCTGAGAGAAGAGTTTGGGGGTATAGCGGGTTGAGAGGGGGAACTGGTATTAATATAAATAGTTCAACGAGGCCTAGGAGTAGGGCTTGATAAGAGAGAAGCAGTAGGCAGGCTGAAGGTATTGAGACCTGAAATAAAAGGGTTAAAGGTAGAGATGGCAGCATGAAAACTAGACCCTGGATAGAAGATGCTCAGGGTTATAGTCCCCAGGTGCAGGAGCGGATGATAAGTGATGTACGGCGCACGTAACAAACACGCTTATGTGGGCTGAGAGAGTTAATAGCAGAACAAAATGGGAGGATACAGTTTGGGAGCTCAGCAGGGGGTGGTAAGGATTGATACTGGAGTAGAGGGAGGTGGTTTGGCTTTATGGTAATAGAGGCCATAGGGAAGCAGGGAAACTATTTAGGTTTAGGAGGATATGAGGCAGTGATGTAGATGTAGGAGGATCTGAGAGAGAGATGTAGGTCCAGGTGATGTGGAAGTATTTGGGGGATTTGATGTAGGGGGGCTTAGGATTTGCAATATTATCTGGTGTTAGAGATGGAGGATAGATATGGGCGCAGTCGCATTTAGGGATGTATGTAGGCGCAGGAGGATAGATATGGGCGCAGTTGCATTTAGGGATGGTATGTAGGCGCAGGAGGATAGATATGGGCGCAGTCGCATTTAGGGATGTATGTAGGCGCAGGAGGATAGATATGGGCGCAGTCGCATTTAGGGATGTATGTAGGCGCAGGAGGATAGATATGGGCGCAGACGCATTTAGGGATGATATGTAGGCGCAGGAGGATACATATGGGTGCAGTCGTATTTAGGGATGATATGTAGGTGCAGGAGGATAGATATGGGCGCAGTCGTATTTAGGGATGATATGTAGGTGCAGGAGGATAGATATGGGCGCAGTCGTATTTAGGGATGATATGTAGGCGCAGGAGGATAGATATGGACGCAGTTGTATTTAGGGATGATATGTAGGCGCAGGAGGATAGATATGGATGCAGTCGTATTTAGGGATGATATGTAGGCGCAGGAGGATAGATATGGATGCAGTCGTATTTAGGGATGATATGTAGGCGCAGGAGGATAGAAATGGGCGCAGTCGCATTTAGGGATATGTAGGCTGGAGTTGTATGTGTAGGAGCAGTATATGGTGTAAGATGTGCAGGAGAATATGGAGGAAAGTTTGGGGGATTGCTATGCAAGAGGATTTGGGGGAAGGACGTGTGTGTACTGGGGTTTTGGGGAGGAGGAGATAGGTCAGAGTAATCTGCTTTGGTGGGGAATGTCATTTCTAGCTGTGTAAAACCATTTTAAATATTGCATGTAAAGCTATATTCTGTCTTCTGAAAAGAAAATATCAGCATCAGTTTTATTTTAAGAGGACATGAAAGTCAAAATTAAATTTTCATGGATTAGACAGAGGAACATTTTTAACCTCTTAAGGACATATGACGGAATTTTTCCGTCGTAAAACAATTGAGCAAACTGAAAGCTGTGTCCTTAAAGGGTTAAGAGACTTTGCTTCTGTTATCAAATGTATTTTATTCTCTTGGTATCCTTTGTTAAAAAGCATACATAGGTAGGCTCAGGCGTAGTGATGCCCTACCAGGAACTAGCTGCACATATGCCTTTTTGCCATTGGCTAGCTTTCAGTATTTCATTGCTGCTCTGGTGCGGACTTTAACTATGTGTTTAACCAATTTCCCATGGGTAAACACATAGTTACATACAAGCAATATATTCCAGCATTTGTTTTACAATGTTATGTCCCTTTTAATGACATATGGCTACAGTACCTGAGCGTTTCTGTGACTTTCCACACTTGGTACCTGACTGTTTTGTGCACAGATTTGCGTAGATCTTCTAACAGTTGTCACTTTCACATGACCGAGCGCTTTCACAATAACTGATGAGGTTTTACGTTTGTGTCATCCTTGAATTCTTTTGGAATCCGTTCTGCCATGTCAGACACATGATTCAGTAACATTGCTTAGCTATTGTTTCCTTTCTCTCCACAGGGCTTTTGTCTTTTGCTGTATGCGCTGACTGTGCCCAGGATTCGCCACCTTGCTTGCTGCAGTCACACACTCTGCTGGTGAAAGGTACGATCGCACATTCACATAGAACAACCTCAGCAAAACCATTCATAGCCAGCAGCTAGTGACATTGCAAGGCGGCAGCTTCTAGTGTCTGAAAGAGGTTTCCAGAGAGCATCGTGTGGTGTAACTTTAGTACTTTCATTTAAACGCACAACTTTGTTTCGAAAGAAAATCTTAAGACCTAATCCAAAAACAAAATATATAATAAAGGGCATGAAACCCAATTTTTTTTTCCCTCATGATTCAGGTGATCAAATTTTCTTCTTTCTCTTTGTATCTTTTGTTGAAAAGCAGGGACGTGAGCTCAGGGGTGTGCACGTGTCTGGAGCACTATATAGCAGCAATATTTCCTGCCATGAAGTGCTCTGGACGCCTACCTAAGTATCTCTTCAACACAGAATATCATGGGAACGAAGCGCATTAGATAATACAAGTAAATTGGAAACTTTTATAAAACTTTGTTCTGTCCAAATCACAAAAGAAAATGTTTGGGTTTCATATCCCTTTAAGATCCTTTCTCTGTGTAAAGAATCATTTTGTGAAGACCTCTAAGTTGTATCCTTTGGGAAACCTTTTGGAGGTTGTCGATTTAAAAATGCAGGAAACTTTGAGATTGTAATATAAAATGCGTAATTGTGCACAGTTAAACAACGTTACATTATACTTTCATTATTTTGCCCCCTTTTTGCTGTAATTTAAGTCTGAAGATTATGGCTTTTCTAGTTCTGAAAACTGAAAGAGCACACAGCAGCTTCATACGCCTAACCCCGCCACATATCCGTCCCTAATTTGTATTTTTGTTTGTTATATTTTCTGCTGACACAAGACAATGGGTATTTTGTTAACACAATGACAGTGGTAAGCCCTGTCATCTCCTGATTCAAGTCCGGATTGGCTCCTCCAAATAATGAAAGGGGTGGGTAGAGTTTGACTGTTGAAATACAATTGCAGCAAACAACAAGTTAATCTTTTATAACCTTCAGACTGCTGATAGGTTAATCTTTTGGAAGACTGCAGTCATTACAAGGTGTTTACTGCCTGTTTAATTTTGTGCAGTGCTTCTCCCTCTCAGGTAAGCTCAGGAGTGTGTGACCTGTGCAATATATGGATTACACTGCTGCAATATAGTGGACAAGACACGTGCACGCTGCGGAGCCTACACGAGTATGCTCTCATGGAAAGAATATATGTTCACCATAGGAGACAGGTCAATTTGGGAACTGTAGTAAGTTGAGAAGGTTTTTTTTTTTTGTTTTTTTTTAACTCTGTCTAAATCATGAGGGTTTTTTTTTTGTATCCCATGTCCCTTAAATTGATCATTTGAGAACAAAATGAAAACCTTCATCACTGTGAGCACTTGCATGATCAAGACAATCGGCCATCTATATTTCTGGTCTGGTAGATCTCACTTGCTGATTTGTCTGGTCTGGTAGATCTCACTTGCTGATTGGTCTGGTCTGGTAGATCTCACTTGCTGATTGGTCTGGTCTGGTAGATCTCACTTGCTGATTGGTCTGGTCTGGTAGATCTCACTTGCTGATTGGTCTGGTCTGGTAGATCTCACTCGCTGATTGGTCTGGTCTGGTAGATCTCACTCGCTGATTGGTCTGGTCTGGTAGATCTCACTCGCTGATTGGTCTGGTAGATCTCACCCGCTGATTGGTCTGGTCTGGTAGATCTCACCCGCTGATTTGTCTGGTAGATCTCGCTCGCTGATTGGTCTGGTCTGGTAGATCTCACTCGCTGATTGGTCTCTTCAGACTAGCAGATCTGCGCATTGAAGTAAACAAAAAATAACCTGAGCAGTGACTTGATGTTGATGTGAGGTCTTTATCACTTGGCAGAGAGTGGCATTAATATTCCTGTTGTGGAATCTTTTCATATCCTGCCTGAGCCTCTGTCCATAAAACGGAGCATTCCTAAGATTACTGTACAAGGTTTAGACTTGTCAGCGTGGGTATTAGCCCCATCTGTTGAGCCAGTTCACATTTCAGAATCCTGTACGGTTTTGTGTTTGCAGCTGATTCTACGCTAAGACACTTCTGTATTATTTCTCTTGTTTTGATCTTTTGTGTTCTCTGTCCAACCTGTGAGGGATTGGGTCGTGTTTCAAATGCTCAAAGCAAAACCCTAAGGAGCCTGTATCTCAGATTAACAATTATTAGTGACTGTTCACCCTTAAAGGGACAGTCAACACTAAAATTGTTATTGTTTAAATAGATAACGCCTTTACTACCCCCCCCCAGCTTTCCACAACCAACATTGTTATATTAATACACTTTTTATAACATTTAAACCTCATAATGTCTGCCTGTTTCTAAGCCACTATAGACAGCCTCTTAGCACATGGTTTTGTATTAACTTTTCACAACAGTGGAGTACTAGTTCATGTGAGCCACATAGATCACATTGTGATCACACCCATGGTTTGTGGCAGACACGGCACTTATTGGCTAAATTGCAAGTCAATAGATAATAAATACAAACACACGTGATCAAGGGGCTGTCAGAGGATACTTACATACAAGTTAATCACAGAGGTAAAAAGTCTATTAATATAACAGTGTTGGTGATGCAAAACTGGGGAATGGATAATAAAGGGATTATCTATCTTTTAAAACAATAACACTTCTGGCGTAGACTGTCCCTTTAACAAGGCAGCTTTTATTTTATCACTGAGGAGCGTGTGTCTGAGCTCCACATATTCCTGTTTTTTTTTATTAAAGGAAACAGCAGTTACATTGCATTGAATAGATGTTTGCACTAGGGCTAATTTATATTAAATATATTTCCATCTATTTGTGTGTGTGTATATATATATATATATATATATATATATATATATATATATATATATATATATACATATACACTCCCCTTAATGACTGTGCTGTCATAGCCTTCCAAGCATCCTGCAATAGCACTGGTATTATTAGGAGCTCAGGAGCAGCAATGCACTACTTGGATCTAACTGCTGATTGGTGGTGGCACAGATATGCCTCTTGTCATTCGCTCACCTGATGTGCTCAGCTAGCTCCCAGTAGTGCATTGCCGCTCCTTCAACAAAGGATACCAATAAAATGAAGCAGATTTACTAACGGCAGGAAATTATAAAATTGTATATTCTATTTAAATTATGTAAGAATAAATCTGAATTTCATGTCCCTGAAGACACACAGAGGAGTAGTGCACATATTACAGGTGCTAATGAATAGAGAGAGGGTCATTTTTTTCACTACAACACCAGATTTTTTCTTGTTTTAAAAGATAGATAATCCCTTTATTACCCATTCCCCAGTTTTTGCATAACCAACACAGTTATATTAATATACTTTTTACCTCTGTGATTACCCTGTATCTAAGCCTCTGCAGACTGCTCCTTATCTCAGTTATTATAATATATATTTTACCTCTGTGATTACCCTTTATGTAAGCCTCTGCAGACTGCCCCTTATCTCAGTTATATTAATATACTTTTTACCTCTGTGATTACCCTGTATCTAAGCCTCTGCAGACTGCCCCTTATCTCAGTTATATTAATATACTTGTTCCCTCTGTGATTACCTTGTATTTAACCCTCTGCAGACTGCCCCTTATCTCAGTTATATTAATATACGTTTTACCTCTGTGATTACCTTGTATCTAAGCCTCTACAGACTGCCCCTTATTTCAGTTATATTAATATACTTGTTCCCTCTGTGATTACTATATATCTAAGCCTCTGCAGACTGCCCCTTATCTCAGTTATATTAATATACGTTTTACCTCTGTGATTACCCTGTATCTAAGCTTCTGCAGACTGCCCCCTTATCTGTTATATTAATATACTTTTTACCTCTGTGATTACCTTGTATCTAACCCTCTGCAGACTTCCCCTTATCTCAGTTATATTAATATACTTGTTCCCCCTGTGATTACCTTGTATCTAAGCCTCTGCAGACTGCCCCTTATCTCAGTTATATTAATATACTTTTTACCCCTGTGATTACCTTGTATCTAACCTTCTGCAGACCGCCCCTTATCTCAGTTATAATATACTTTTTACATCTGATTACCTTGTATCTAACCCTCTGCAGACTGCCCCTTATCTCAGTTATATTAATATACTTTTTTTTATCTCTGTGATTACCTTGTATCTAAGCCTCTGCAGACTGCCCCTTATCTTAGTTATATTAATATACTTTTTACCCCTGTATCTAACCCTCTGCAGACTGCTCCTTATCTCAGTTATATTAATATACTTTTTACCTCTGCGATTACCTTGTATCTAAGCCTCTGCAGACTGCCCCTTATCTCAGTTATATTAATATACTTTTTACCCCTGTATCTAACCCTCTGCAGACTGCTCCTTATCTCAGTTATATTAATATACTTTTTACCTCTGCGATTACCTTGTATCTAAGCCTCTGCAGACTGCCCCTTATCTCAGTTATATTAATATACTTTTTACCCCTGTATCTAACCCTCTGCAGACTGCTCCTTATCTCCGTTATATTAATATACTTTTTACCCCTGTGATTACCTTGTATCTAACCTTCTGCAGACTGCCCCTTATCTCAGTTATAATATACTTTTTACCTCTGATTACCTTGTATCTAACCCTCTCCAGACTGCCCCTTATCTTAGTTATATTAATATACTTTTTACCTCTGTGATTACCATTTATCTAAGCCTCTGCAGACTGTCCCTTATCTCAGTTATATTGATATACTTTTTACCTCTGTAATTACCTTGTATCTAACCCTCTGGAGACTGCCCCTTATCTCAGTTATATTAATATACTTTTTACCTCTGTGATTACACTGTATCTAAGCCAATGCATACTGCTCCTTATCACAGTTATATTAATATACTTTTTACCTCTGTGATTACCTTGTATCTAAGCCTCTGCAACTGCCCCTTATCTCAGTTATATTAATATACTTTTTACCTCTGTGATTACCTTGTATCTAAGCCTCTGCATACTGCTCCTTATCACAGTTATATTAATATACTTTTTACCTCTGTGATTACCTTGTATCTAACCCTCTGCAGATTGCCCCCTTATCTCAGTTATATTAATATACTTTTTACCTCTGTGATTACCTTGTATTTAAGCCTCTGCATACTGCTCCTTATCTCAGTTATATTAATGCACTTTTTGCCTCTGTGATTACCTTGTATCTAACCTTCTGCAGACCGCCCCTTATCTCAGTTATAATATACGTTTTACCTCTGATTACCTTGTATCTAACCCTCTGCAGACTGCCCCTTATCTCAGTTATATTGATATACTTTTTACCTCTGTAATTACCTTGTATCTAACCCTCTGGAGACTGCCCCTTATCTCAGTTATATTAATATACTTTTTACCTCTGTGATTACACTGTATCTAAGCCAATGCATACTGCTTCTTATCACATTAATATACTTTTTACCTCTGTGATTACCTTGTATCTAAGCCTCTGCAACTGCTCCTTATCTCGGTTATATTAATATACTTTTTACCTCTGTGATTACCTTGTATCTAACCCTCTGCAGACTGCCCCTTATCTCAGTTAAATTAATATATGTTTTACCTCTGTGATTACCTTGTATCTAAGCCTCTGCAGACTGCCCCTTATCTCAGTTATATTAATATACTTGTTCCCTCTGTGATTACCTTGTATCTAACCCTCTGCAGACTGCCCCTTATCTCAGTTATATTAATATACTTGTGCCCTCTGCGATTACCTTGTATCTAAGCCTCTGCAGACTGCCCCTTATCTCAGTTATATTAATATACGTTTGATCTCTGTGATTACCTTGTATCTAACCCTCTGCAGACTGCTCCTTATCTCAGTTATATTAATATACTTTTTACCTCTGCGATTACCTTGTATCTAAGCCTCTGCAGACTGCCCCTTATCTCAGTTATATTAATATACTTTTTACCCCTGTATCTAACCCTCTGCAGACTGCTCCTTATCTCCGTTATATTAATATACTTTTTACCCCTGTGATTACCTTGTATCTTGCCTTCTGCAGACTGCCCCTTATCTCAGTTATAATATACTTTTTACTTCTGATTACCTTGTATCTAACCCTCTGCAGACTGCCCCTTATCTTAGTTATATTAATATACTTTTTACCTCTGTGATTACCATTTATCTAAGCCTCTGCAGACTGTCCCTTATCTCAGTTATATTGATATACTTTTTACCTCTGTAATTACCTTGTATCTAACCCTCTGGAGACTGCCCCTTATCTCAGTTATATTAATATACTTTTTACCTCTGTGATTACACTTTATCTAAGCCAATGCATACTGCTCCTTATCACAGTTATATTAATATACTTTTTACCTCTGTGATTACCTTGTATCTAAGCCTCTGCAACTGCTCCTTATCTCAGTTATATTAATATACTTTTTACCTCTGTGATTACCCTGTATCTAAGCCTCTGCAGACTGCCCCTTATCTCAGTTATATTAATATACTTTTTACCTCTGTGATTACCTTGTATCTAAGCCTCTGCATACTGCCCCTTATCTCAGTTATATTAATATACTTTTTACCTCTGTGATTACCTTGTATCTAAGCCTCTGCATACTGCTCCTTATCAGTTATATTAATATACTTTTTACCTCTGTGATTACCTTGTATCTAACCCTCTGCAGATTGCCCCCTTATCTCAGTTATATTAATATACTTTTTACCTCTGTGATTACCTTGTATTTAAGCCTCTGCATACTGCTCCTTATCTCAGTTATATTAATGCACTTTTTGCCTCTGTGATTACCTTGTATCTAAGCTTCTGCAGATTGCCCCTTATCTCAGTTATAATAATACACTTTCTACCTCTGATTACCTTGTATCTAAGCCTCTGCAGACTGCTCCTTATCTGTTATATTAATATACTTTTTACCTCTGTGATTACCTTGTATCTATCCCTCTGCAGACTTCTCCTTATCTCAGTTATATTAATATACTTTTTACCTCTGTGATTACCTTGTATCTAAACCTCTTCAGACTGCCCCTTATCTCAGTTATATTAATATACTTTTTACCTCTGATTACCATGTATCTAAGCCTCTGCAGACTGCTCCTTATCTCGGTTATATTAATATACTTTTTACCTCTGTGATTACCATGTATCTAAGCCTCTGCAGACTGCTCCTTATCTCAGTTATATTAATATACTTTTTACCTCTGTGATTACCTTTTATATAAACCTCTGCAGACTGCTCCTTATCTCAGTTATATTAATATACTTTTTACCTCTGTAATTACCTTGTATGTATCCCTCTGCAGACTTCTCCTTATCTCAGTTATATTAATATACTTTTTACCTCTGTGATTACCATGTATCTAAGCCTCTGCAGACTGCTCCTTATCTCAGTTATATTAATATACTTTTTACCTCTGTGATTGCCATGTATCTAAGCCTCTGCAGACTGCTCCTTATCTCAGTTATATTAATATACTTTATACCTCTGTGATTACCTTGTATCTGGGCCTCTGCAGACTGCCCACTTATTTCAGTTATTTTGACAGACTTGCAGTTTAGCCAATCCGTGCTGACTCCTAGGTAACTCCAAGTGTGTGAGCACAATGCTATCTGTATGACACACATTAACTAACGCCCTCTATTGGTGAAAAACTGTCAAAATGCATTTAGATAAGAGGCGGCCTTCAAGGTCTAAGAAATAAGCATATGAGCCTACCTAAGTTTAGCTTTCAACTAAGAATACCAAGAGAACAAAGCAAAATTGATGATAAAAGTAAATGGGAAAGTTGTTTAAAATGACTGCCCTATCTGAATCATGAAAGTTTTTTTTGGACTTAACTGCCCCTTTAATAAGCCTGGTGAGTGCTTTATCGTATCACCATTAAAGGGACATAAAAACTAAATCATTGATAGAATGATGTATTCAGAGTAAAGATTGGCCTGAGAATAAAATATACATTCGTTTTTATTTAAACCTCAGTTTAAATATTTAAAAGAAAATAAGGGTAACATTTTATTGCCCATAAAGCAGTTGGTGTTGCCTAATTGTAACTTAAGTTTCTTTTCTGTTATGGCCAATTAGGGCAGTTATGAATGTCTTGGTAAAGTGTGCAGCCAATGACTGTGTAGAATACAGCTGTGTCAGAACTTCCATTTTTAACAGGAATTTGGGAAGCCCACAATATTCAGAATTAAATTACAGTAAAAGGGAATAAAATAAATAATGACATTATATTGCAACATTGTTTAACTACATATAATTAAATGTTTTAATATCTCAACGTGCTCAATGTCCCTTTAATTGTGACCAATTAGAGCTAGCTGTAAATGAGTTTGTGCACTGCTCTAAGCAATCACTGCAGAGTATGTTGCTGTTTTTTGCACTTTGTTGGTGTTGAAGGAAACCTTTGCTTTTTTGTTTTGTTAGAGGGTGTGAAACAAACTAAATGATGAAAGCATAGTGCACATAATCAAACCTTTTATATTACAATATAATGTCCCTTTAATGTAGCCCCTCTTTCTTCCAGACCGTACCTGCGTGTGATTCTGCACTTTTTTGCCCACCGTTTTCTTTCCCATGCAGACGAATGAGGGAGAAACACTTGAAAAAAGCTGTCCCAAGGTCAGTAGGATGTTTGTTTGTGATGGTGGGGGGAGAGGGGGTGCCATGGATTCAATCTTTAACTGTATGGGAGCTGCATTGCTTTGGAACTCGGTGCAGACCAACCGGTGGAGAAATATTTGTGCTCACGTGTGAAATGTGCGACTAAAGAGACTGTTTTATATTACATTACCTGTGCTTGTTTCATGCTGACCAAGCTTTATACTACACACTGATAGTCTGTTCACATGCTCTGCTGTATTTACTAATTAAAGCGTTATCAATGAGATTCAGCCGGAACATGAAACAATAAATAAAAGCAAGATATAACGATGTATTCAAAGCAAGGATTAGCCTGAGAATATTATGCTGCTGGGTTTTTTTTTTCTTCCCAATTATATTAGTTGTCTAAAGGGATATTCCAGCCAAAATAGGAAACCACATGGGTGCATGTCAGTATTGAACAGAAGCAATTTTGTAATATGCATGCGTTAGCAAAAATGCTTCTAATAAAAGCTATAGCCGTTTCAAAAGTGTATTTAAGTATGCACCGTGCACCAGCATTTTAAACACAACACTTGTTCGGAGAGCCTAAGGTGCTTGTACCACCTGGTAATGACTTCATTTCTTAATTGCTGACATGATGCAGGCCCCACTGACGCTTTGAGCAGCTGCATTATTTAAAATGTTGATGCACTGAGAATATCTAGCTATGCTTCACATGCACCTGCAGAGAAAAATGTTAACACTAAAACAGTGAGAACTCTTAATAGAAGCATTTTTGCCAATACAGGTATAT
This sequence comes from Bombina bombina, assembly GCF_027579735.1. NCBI lineage: Eukaryota > Metazoa > Chordata > Amphibia > Anura > Bombinatoridae > Bombina > Bombina bombina. The sequence continues at coordinate 425,042,992 of NC_069505.1, forward strand.
TGAAAATATGTATATATTTAAAGGTGCAATAAATCTATGTGCATTTTTATTTTGACTGGAATGTCCCTTTAAATATTGACAAAATGAGTATAAAGATTTCTATTCTATAAAAAAAGCACTGCCATGTTGTAATTTAGATTTATCACTTATTTAATCTGAGGACAATTAGGGACAGATTAAAGTGTGCAAGCAATGTCTGTAGTATAGCAGTGTTAGGTTATCATCTCACTGAGTTAGAAGTCCCTTTAACACCGGGATATTCTGCATTCTCTCTGCAGAAGAGATTAGATTAGGGAAACCTAAGTTATAATAAATAATCAAATTATATTGCAGAGTTTTTTTACTACACATTTTTTGTTAAACATCTCTTTAATCAGAAGCCTTTTGTGGTTTTATTTGTTGCTGAAATGTTTTCGAACCACGTTGCCTTTTTTGCATGCTATTTTATTTTAGTTATTAAAAATAATAGAAATAAATTATTAGTGGTTTGAACATCCAGCTTTCCCCACCCACTGTACATACTGCACATGCAGCCACAGGTTATGTGCACACCCTTGCTCAGAGTGCTGCAAAGCATACTATGCATCACGACTTAAAGGAAGCGCCCCTCAGATCAGAGGTTCCTAAACATATGGGCTACAGCCCCTTTTGGTTTTAATAAGCCCATTCCCAGTGGGCCTTAACGTATAAAACAGATTTTCAGAACCGCAGTTGACGCCACTCCCTAAGGGATCTCGCACCCTCCTCCCCCAACATATTTTTCTGCATCTTAAGGGGTAATGCTCCTCGCTTTGAGAAATGTTGTCTTAGACCAACAAGTTTGTGGGGCAACTACACATTCATTCAATCTATGGTCGTATCTGCAGCAGCTTGCAAGCACACTCCTCTGTATATTTGCTCAATGTCTAAATCTTGCAGTACAAACGTAAGGGTCACTGTGTACCCTCATCAGTCAAACTTCAATGTAGAAAATCCACAGCACCTTTTATTGTTCAAATCAAGCAGTGTAAAACCTAGTGCAATATTTCAGCCATAGTGGGCTTAGGCCTGCATAAACCATGTGGTGCTTTATGCATGATTAAGGCCAATTTAGCCAAAATGTTGCACTATTTTTTACACTACTGGAACAATAAAATGTTTTTATTCAAGAGGTGCTGTGGATTTTCTACTTTGAACTCTGTATATTTGGTGACAAACTGGGAATCCCACAAATCCATTTTAAGAAGAAGCGTTTTTTTTAATAAGTTTATAGAACAATGTTTCATCACTTTAAATACAATACTGGCCATTGCCAGGATGACATCAGTCGCTTTAATTTCATGCTTAACTGGAGAGGTAGAACTGTACGCTTCGTGCTTCTTTACGTATGTTATAATATTACTCATTAGCCAGATCCAGATTTCTTTGGTGAGGTGGCAGATTGCAAAGTCTTCCCCTGTAAAATATAAAGCAAAGTTACTCAGGGTGGATTTGATTTAAAGGGACAGTAAACCTTAAAAATAATGTTATATAATTCTGCACATAGTGCAGAATTATATAACATTATTTAAGTGCTATAGTTCTAAAAGCCTTTTTTACCTTTTAATATGTAAAAAATATGGCGCTTTTACAGACCCGCTCTCTGCTGAGCGGGTCTGTTATATTTAGTCAGCGCATCGGGCAAGCTGTATAGTCACAGCCCGGCCCGACCGCGCCATAAGACTAAGTGCAGCTCGCTCCTGTCACAGGAGCGAGCTGCACTTAGTGCTATGGCGCGGTCGGGCCGGGCTGTGACTATACAGCTGGCCCAATGCGCTGACTAAATATAACAGACCCGCTCAGCAGAGAGCAGAGAGCGGGTCTGTAAAAGCGCCATATTTTTTACATATTAAAAGGTAAAAAAGGCTTTTAGAACTATAGCACTTAAATAATGTTATATAATTCTGCACTATGTGCAGAATTATATAACATTATTTTTAAGGTTTACTTTCCCTTTAAATTGCGATTTAAATCCCTAGCAGTGAGACTCGTTTTTAAATCATGGTTTTCTACATAAAGGTTTCACTTTTAGAATAATAATTCAGATTATTTTTCCAGTTATATCAGAAAATACTAATTTTAGTTATATACCATTAGAAATACATAGATCATTGAAATGAATGAAATTATTAAAAGGTGAACTATCTCCAGATTAATAGGTTCATATTTGACTTTTCAGCTGTACTTGGATGGAGAAAAATGATTACCGTAATAATTTAAATAGCTTTATTTAAAGGGACATGAGACCCAATTTTTTTCTTTCATGATTTAGAAAGAGCATGCACTTTTAAACGACTTTATAATTTACTTCTGTTATCTATTTTGCGTCATTCTCTTGATATCCTTTGCTGAAAAGCATATCTAGATAGGCTCAGTAGCTGCTGATTGTTGGCTGCACATAGATGCCTCATGTGATTGGCTCACCAATGTGCATTGCTATTTCTTCAGCAAAGGATATCTAAAGAATGAAGCAAATTAGTAAATTGGAATGTTGTTTAAAATTGTATTCTCTATCTGAATCATGAAAGAAAACTTTTGGGTTTAGTGTCCCTTTTAATGCTTGCCCCTCCCTCCTCACACTTAGGTCCTTGTGCAGATCTATTCAATTTCAAACTATCTTGTATTCAATTAGCTTCTTGAAACTTAGTAAGAGTTGATCCTGTGTATATAGATTTGCAGGGGAGCAATGGCATTAAAGAAACAGTAAAGTCACATGATTCAGATAGCACATGCAACATAATCCTTATTTCAGGATTAATAACCTTTGGATTATAATGTACTTTAACTAGAAACTATATTTTCATAAAAAAAGCATTTTATTGCACCTTATGAGTGCAGCTATACAGGGAAGGAACGTACAACACATTTTGTAGACTTGAGTAGGAACCGCTAGTCCCTGTCATTGTGTATTTAAAATATGTATTATTTTGCTGTACCTTTATCAGGGCCTAGCACTGAAACAACTTGTGCACACTCATATTCTCCTCTTGCACATGCTCAGTACCACCCGTGTCACACTGTGCGACTGCGCTACCAGGAGAATTACAGGGCCTGGCACTGAAACAACTAGTGCACACTCATATTCTCCTCTTGCACATGCTCAGTACCACCCGTGTCACACTGTGCAACTGCGCTACCAGGAGAATTACAGGGCCTGGCACTGAAACAACTTGTGCACACTCATATTCTCCTCTAGCACATGCTCAGTACCACCCGTGTCACACTGTGCGACTGCGCTACCAGGAGAATTACAGGGCCTAGCACTGAAACAACTAGTGCACACTCATATTCTCCTCTTGCACATGCTCAGTACCACCCGTGTCACACTGTGCGACTGCGCTACCAGGAGAATTACAGGGCCTAGCACTGAAACAACTAGTGCACACTCATATTCTCCTCTTGCACATGCTCAGTACCACCCGTGTCACACTGTGCGACTGCGCTACCAGGAGAATTACAGGGCCTAGCACTGAAACAACTAGTGCACACTCATATTCTCCTCTTGCACATGCTCAGTACCACCCGTGTCACACTGTGCGACTGCGCTACCAGGAGAATTACAGGGCCTAGCACTGAAACAACTAGTGCACACTCATATTCTCCTCTTGCACATGCTCAGTACCACCCGTGTCACACTGTGCGACTGCGCTACCAGTAGAATTACAGGGCCTGGCACTGAAACAACTTGTGAGCGCTCATATTCTCCTCTTGCACATGCTCAGTACCACCCGTGTCACACTGTGCGACTGCGCTACCAGGAGAATTACAGGGCCTGGCACTGAAACAACTTGTGCACACTCATATTCTCCTCTAGCACATGCTCAGTACCACCCGTGTCACACTGTGCGACTGCGCTACCAGGAGAATTACAGGGCCTAGCACTGAAACAACTTGTGAGCGCTCATATTCTCCTCTAGCACATGCTCAGTACCACCCGTGTCACACTGTGCGACTGCGCTACCAGGAGAATTACAGGGCCTGGCACTGAAACAACTTGTGCGCGCTCATATTCTCCTCTTGCACATGCTCAGTACCACCCGTGTCACACTGTGCGACTGCGCTACCAGGAGAATTACAGGGCCTGGCACTGAAACAACTTGTGCACACTCATATTCTCCTCTTGCACATGCTCAGTACCACCCGTGTCACACTGTGCGACTGCGCTACCAGGAGAATTACAGGGCCTGGCACTGAAACAACTTGTGCGCGCTCATATTCTCCTCTAGCACATGCTCAGTACCACCCGTGTCACACTGTGCGACTGCGCTACCAGGAGAATTACAGGGCCTGGCACTGAAACAACTTGTGAGCGCTCATATTCTCCTCTAGCACATGCTCAGTACCACCCGTGTCACACTGTGCGACTGCGCTACCAGGAGAATTACAGGGCCTGGCACTGAAACAACTTGTGCGCGCTCATATTCTCCTCTTGCACATGCTCAGTACCACCCGTGTCACACTGTGCGACTGCGCTACCAGGAGAATTACAGGGCCTGGCACTGAAACAACTTGTGCGCGCTCATATTCTCCTCTTGCACATGCTCAGTACCACCCGTGTCACACTGTGCGACTGCGCTACCAGGAGAATTACAGGGCCTGGCACTGAAACAACTTGTGCACACTCATATTCTCCTCTTGCACATGCTCAGTACCACCCGTGTCACACTGTGCGACTGCGCTACCAGGAGAATTACAGGGCCTGGCACTGAAACAACTTGTGCACACTCATATTCTCCTCTAGCACATGCTCAGTACCACCCGTGTCACACTGTGCGACTGCGCTACCAGGAGAATTACAGGGCCTGGCACTGAAACAACTTGTGCACACTCATATTCTCCTCTTGCACATGCTCAGTACCACCCGTGTCACACTGTGCGACTGCGCTACCAGGAGAATTACAGGGCCTGGCACTTCTAACAAAACCTGGGCTAACTTCTTCAGGAAGCGGTTTTGCAAATAAAATTACAATGCGGAAATTATTCTAATGGAATATGAAATGCTCTGCTGAGCCTATCCTGGACATTATGTCGTGGAGATTTCTCTGAAGCCTTAATGACGAGTGCTCCCATTGTGTATAAAGAGAGATTATGCTATTTGGAGCCATTGGGGCGTGACGATAAAACAACTCCTGCGCTTCGTTTTGACAAAACCGCACAGAAAGGTAGGTCGTCTCCCTGCTCTGCAGTCTCTGTCTTCTGACTTCACAGTGACAGTTAATCTGTTAGGGAGTTTTTTTTAATGACATAGTTAACCTCTATTAAAGGGACATAAAGCACTCTGCAAGTAGAAGGTTTTTCTGTAGTCTTAAAATAAATTAACAAACCAGCCAAATGTGAAAACTTTCTGAATTTACACTTTTTTTTTTTTTTTTTTTGCTGCAGCTGTTGCAAAACTCTCCCCCCAATTTACCTTATGTAGAGGAGACAATTTGAACTCGTTACTGGATTAGACATAGCTGGCCAGCTGTCATTTTGTTCTCAAAAACTTGTATTTAATTTTTTTACAATATCTTATCACCTCCGTCAAAATTAATTATCAGTGTATATGTAGCAGGGTTAGGCTTACAACTCTTATTGGCCAGCTCTTTACGTTGCAGAAACTTGAGGCACCTCTGAATTCTGGATGTTTGATATATATTTTTAATATGCCTGTTAGGTAGAAATCTTAACTCCTTAAAGGGACACTGAACTCAATTTTTTTTCTTTTGTGATTCAGATAGAGCATGCAATTTTAAACAACTTTCTACTTTACTCCTATTATCAAATGTTCTTCATTCTCTTGGTATTTTTATTTGAAAAACAAGAATGTAAGTTTAGATGCCGGACCATTTTTGGTGAACAACCTGGGTTGTTCTTGCTGATTGGATAAATTCATCCACCAACAAAAAAGTGCTGTCCAGGGTTCTGGAATTTATTTTTCAAGTAAAGATAGCAAGAGAACAAAGACAAATTTATACTAGGAGTAAATTAGAAAGTTGCTTAAAATTGCATGCTCTATTTGAATCATAAGAGGAAAAAAAATTGGGTTCAGTTTCCCTTTAACCCCTTAATGACCGGACCATTTTTCAATTTTCTTACCCTTAATGACAATGGCTATTTTTACATTTCTGCAGTGTTTGTGTTTAGCTGTAATTTTCCTCTTACTCATTTACTGTACCCATACATATTATATACCGTTTTTCTCGCCATTAAATGGACTTTCTAAGGATACCATTATTTTCATCATATCTTATAATTTCCTATAAAAAAAAATATAAAATATGAGGAAAAAATTGAAAAAAACACACTTTTTCTAACTTTGACCCCCAAAATCTGTTACACATCTACAATCACCAAAAAACACCTATGCTAAATAGTTTCTAAATTTTGTCCTGAGTTTAGAAATACCCAATGTTTACATGTTCTTTACTTTTTTTGCAAGTTATAGGGCCATAAATACAAGTAGCACTTTGCTATTTCCAAACAACTTTTTTTCAAAATTAGCGCTAGTTACATTGGAACCCTGATATCTGTCAGGAATACCTGAATATCCCTTGACATGTATATATTTTTTTTTAGAAGACAACCCAAAGTATTGATCTAGGCCCATTTTGGTATATTTCATGCCACCATTTCACCGCCAAATGTCATCAAATAAAAAAAAAAGTTCACTTTTTCACAAATTTTGTCACAAACTTTAGGTTTCCCACTGAAATTATTTACAAACAGCTTCTGCAATTAAGGCACAAATGGTTGTAAATGCTTCTTTGGGATCCCCTTTGTTCAGAAATAGCAGACTTATATGGCTTTGTGGTTGCTTTTTGGTAAGTAGAAGGCCGCTAAATGCTGCTGCGCACCACACGTAAATTATGCCCAGCAGTTAAGGGGTTAAATTAGGTAGCTTGTAGGGAGCTTGCAGGGTTAATTTTAGCTTTAGGGTAGAGATCAGCCTCCCACCTGACACATCCCCCCCCCTGATCCCTCCCAAACAGTTCTCTTCCCTCCCCCACCCCACAATTGTCCCCGCCATCTTAAGTACTGGCAGAAAGTCTGCCAGTACTAAATAAAAGGAGTTTTTATTTTTTTTAATAAAAAAAAAATAAAATGTTTTAGCTGTGATGGACTCCTGCCTTAGCCCCAAACCTCCATGCTCCCCCCCCCCCCAGCAATCTAACCCTCTCCCCTACCTAATTGCCGCCATCTTGGGTACTGGCAGCTGTCTGCCAGTACCCAATTTGCCCCCCAAAAAAAGTGTTTTTAATTATTATTTTTTATTTCTAATTTATTTTTTTCTGTAGTGTAGCAGCCCCCCACAATACCCCAACCCCCTCCCCCTCCCAGATCCTCATATATATATATTCCCCCCCCTCTTCCCACTCATTGGTGTCAGTGTGTTTAGGTGATCGCGGGCGTGCGCGCGCACCCCGCGCGCGCGCACGCGCATGCGCGCCCCCGCACGCTCCCGGCACCCGGCGTGCACATTGCACTAACAGGAGCCGGATGCCGGGTAGCGATGGGCCGCCCACCCGCCTCCCTGTTGCGCTCCCACCCACCAACGAACCGGCCGCATCGCTACCGGTGCAGAGAGGGCCACAGAGTGGCTCTCTCTGCATCGGATGCTTTCTAAGGGTATTGCAGGATGCCTCAATATCGAGGCATCACTGCAATACCCTGAGAGCTGCTGGAAGCGATTGCGATCGCTTCCAGCACTCTCTTAGACAAGTGACGTACCAGGTACGTCCATTGTCACTAACTGCAAGTTTTTGCAGGACGTACCTGGTACGTCACTTGTCATTAAGGGGTTAAGGACTGGGAATTTCAGACTAAAACTTACTCAAAAGACCTGAGCATTTTTAGAATTTTTGCTATCACTCCCCTCCTATTAAATTCCCCCCCCCCCCCTCTCAGGGTTTTGTTTCTACAGTGTAGAGGTCTCACCCTTTCCAGCCGCCTCCCTCCTGACCTTCCCAAACCACCACCAATCAGCACCACTGCTACCAGATGCAGAGAGGGATACAGAGTGTCTCTCTATGTCAGTCTTTCTGTACTGCCCCCCTCAGATCCGGAAGGTCAGTGATATTTTACATGGAAGTTTAATTCATCAGTTGTAATGAAGTTGCTCTGTAACTTGCGGTTTAATATAGATATGAAATTCAAATTCCACGCGCTCCACCGCAAACTTCAAAAGTACATTTTTGGACAACAATTCAAAACTTTAGCTCACAGAAAATTTTTACTTTTGGTGTGGGCGGCGGAGTGCAGGGTATTTAAATTTCATATCTATATTACAAAGTAAGTTATAGCACAACTTCATTTGCAGCTGATGAATTTAACTCCATCTAAAATATCACTAACATTCCTGATCTGATTTTAGAAAGGGGAGGAGTTACCATAACTTTAATTTATTTAGTTCCTAAATAAACTGTTTTGTAGCAAGAGATTGTATACAAATTACAATAGTTACTAATCAATGTTATTTATCTAACTGCTAAATAAATTAAATCCAGTGGTTTTAGCATTAAATGAGATTTTGTTTTACAATACTTACCTCATTGTAGAACCGCTGTTGCTTTCCTTACAAATGCATGCCCACAGCTACTCCAGAGAGAGAGACAGTGCAATTCACAGGGGGTGCCTTTTGAACGTAGTGGAAAATGCCAAAGATGGATAGCCTGAAGCTTCCAGAAGGAAGAATTTTTTTCTTAAGATATTATGATGTGAAATTTAGATGAGCATGCAATTTTTTTTTACAAAAATACTACAGTATTCTCTGTAGAAAGGCTATGCACACGAGGCAGCAGAAGAAATGGAGAGAGCGCCCAGCCCATTTGAAAAGGTTTTCCTACAGCAGTTTTTAAAATATTGAATTTGTTTCAGCTGTGTAAATTTCTCTAATTAGTGATGCATATGTAAAAAAAAACAAAAAACTTCAGGCTCATACTAGGTGTGTTAACTATATGAAACTGTAGGATATACAATAAAAATCTGTTCTTGCCTTTTTCTGCTTGGCCAGTTTATATCGGCTTCATAAATACAATAAAACAGAACAAAAAAAGGTACTTTTCATCTGTTGCCAGTGAGTATTGCAGCCTCATAAATCCCCACTACATTTGCTTTTGTCTGTCTGATGCATATGTGAGTATGTGATGCTTATTCATAGGGATATTAACTCATCTACTGTGATAACTATAGCCAACAGCGCTTTCCATGGGATGAGAGGTTAATAAACACATTTAGTTTAGTGCTTAGATCTTGTTCATATGTCATAAAACCTGCAACGTGCGTAATGTTCTTTTGAAGTATTGTGAGATTCCAGATGTTGCCATGCTTGTTTTGTTTTTTGTGGCAGTATATGACTGTGTATCAAGGGGTTAAGAAACGGCTACGCAATTCTAATGGTTATGGGAGACGTGTGGTGCTTTTCTCACTCTGACATTCTTAGCATTGCGTCCTTTTCATTTGCAATATTTTGTTGTCACGCCAATAGAATCGTGATGCAGTGGGGATTTTTTATTTTTAAACATTCAAAAGGGGTTTATAGTATTTGTTTTTACAGTATAAAGAAATCATTGCTTTGTTTTAGTTTCTATTTTATAAAGGCCGCCCACGCCCTGTAAGTAGACCCTATATAGTCCAGTATTAATATTCTGCCTTTATTCTGACTGTGGCCTGTTCTAGTATAATAATTAGAATTATCCGACTGAGTTTAACATCTGCAAAGGGTTTAAATCCACAGTTAAAGTTGCATTCCAGACATGATGAACATTGCATACCTATGTATCTAAGGCTCACTGGCTGTGTATTGCAGGGTCTAAACAAATAGTCTGCTCCAGAGCAGTAATACTCTGCCAATCCTAAGGCGAACACAGCTGATGGTTGCCAGCTACACATGCATGCCTTTCCTGATTGGCTCTAATTAGTGTGTTCCTGCTCTGGTGATAACATTAACATAACTCCCTTTATTCTCCCAGATGGTCAGTGTGTGTTCCTTCCTCCTATGTGAGACATTAAATATCTGAATGAAAATTGTTCTCTGCATTGTCTGAGATCTTTGAGCGTGTGCGTATATTTATTTTCTCTGTGCTGGAAAGACACCCGTTTATGTATGTGCCAGTAGAATGCCGCTCATACTGTGCCTCATGGAGTGTTTGCACGTTAATTCTCTTTGCTCCTGTCCTATAAAACGAGAGGACGTTTTCCATCTCTGCTATAGGTCACCTTTAAGATGCGCCACATATTGCCACTTCCTGTCTCTCCGCTTGTTACATAAGCATGGGCAGCTTATTCAATGCGCACGTTTTGTTCTTCCTATGACTGGCCTGAATTACTGCTTGAGGGACATTGTACTACCTTGTTTCAGTTGGCCTCACACAATGGGAGCACATTCTACTTATTGACAATGGGTTGCTGATTGGCTGAACCATTCAATAACCTAAAAAAATAATAATCTGGGTGAGTAGCTAAATATGCACTTACAGGGGGTACTAATAAAAAAGCAAACTAAATATTGAAGACCTATGAGATCTATTAGGAGGTTCTAAAGGCAATAGATCACTTTTTTTATTGTATTTGAACTTTTTTCTATAATTCAATTTATTTGAATGTTACATTTATTAAACAATATGACCATGCTCTCATTTGTTATGGCGCAGCACCATGATGTTTTTGCGGTTATTGAACCACCCTTTATCAATGTTGTTATGGAGGTGTTACCTCCCCGTTGGATTGTGGACAGATGTCCTAACTTCCTGCACACAATTACAACAATTAAAAAACAAACAAAAAGGAGAGCCAAGCTGCCTGCGCTGTTAAATAATGGTTTTAATATATCTGCCAGACAGGGTTGAAATGGATCACTACGCCACATTGCAATACATTTTGTCGGGTAGCCAGGCATCTTATTTTTTTGATGGGCAGGTCCTGTTTTAATACCGGATTATGGGTTAACGCCACCGTCCAGATCATATGCTGCCCATATCTGTGTGTTTAGTTATTAGCAGCCTTCTTGGGACCATTGTACGTTTCCAATCCCTAGCTCTCAGCCGTGTAATCTTGTTTGGCCGACATATTTCAGAGTTACTTAAACATTCTCCTGGAACGCTCAACCCTTGCACTGCAGCACTAGATTGTCGCTTGTACAGTCATAATTTGGGGATAAGCAAAAGTTGTGTTTTTTGTGTCACAGGACTTGGCACAACTCATAATTCTGGTTCTATCCATTAACCATCTGGATTGTTGGCTTTATGGAAGCACGTGGCTATACGGAATAATTCACTAGTTGCTAAAATGCTGTGTGAGTTGTTCCTAAACAAATTGAGGTTCGCTGGCAGACAATGATTTAATTTGCTTCACATCAACAAGATAATTTAATGGGCCACACAAAACAAAGAGAAGGAACTGCAAATAAATATCTTGTTTCTTTTGATCAGCTGTTTATAATCTGCAGAAGCAGTGCTGAAAATACAGAAAATAATAATAAAACCATCAGAAAACAGGAAGTGAGTGCGCTGCTCCCAATAGAACTTAGTCTGTGTGATTGGTAGAGACTGAAAGGTGAGGTGGGTATTTGAAGGGAATAGCAGATTATAGGTAGAGGCCATCAAGCGTACATAAAGGGGTATGAGATGATTTAAATGTATTATATATTGTTTACTTACGGTAGTTACAAACTATTTAATTTATTTAGCCCCCTTTAAAGAATTATAGGGTTTTCATTCTTGAGGATTGGAAGGGCACACTGCAGACATCACAGACCTATACCTGCTACATATCCATCCCTAACTGAGCTCAGCAGAGATAAGATAAAATACTGCTAAACAATTCCAAGTTTTTTTTAGCTAAATGACAGTGGCAAGCCTTGTGTACTCCAGTAACTAGCTCCGATTGGTGGATAGTTTAGTAATGGAGAAACAGTGTCAATGTATAAACAATTGGTTGATATGTTTATTGGAAGACTGTAGAAGAGTCTTGGTTTTGGAGTTCTATGTCTTTTTAATTGCTAATGTAATCTGCATATAGAGTGAGCGGCTGTTCTGGTGTCTGAGTGAGATGGCTGCTACCAAGCGCTACAGAGAAGTCACAAGGATGGTCTGTGAGCGAGCAGAGCCGTTAGTGCTGTTCTCTATCGGGTCAAGCAGAGGGCTGGGAGATAGCGAGTAACATTAGTAGTCTGACATTGGTGCATCTTTTTAGTCTTCACTTATTTTCCACCCACAGGTTTTTGTTGCCGCTTGTCAATGTGATCTATTTGAGTTTCATTCTTTGTTCTGTTTAGTGTAATGTAAATGTCTATATCTAACAAGATCACAATCTGCAGCAAGTAGGGAAACCAACTCCGGATGTTCTATCAGGTAGTATGGCGGTTTCAGTTTCTGGTGCAAGAATCCAGTCTCCTTGTATTACAGGGGAGCCTCGTGCCCTCTCATCTGGTGCGTTTCCTGCTGCGACAGGAAGAGGTGTCTGTGCAGAGCTATGGGAGTCCCACTTAACCCTGTATTTGTGTAATTCAGCATATTTATTGTATCCTGTGCGCTACTCATAGGACTTGTAATTATATAAATATAGCAGCTGAACACTAGCCAAGGAGCACAAGCCGTTTGTTACCTCTATAAATGAGCAATTAAATGTATTAGGTTTTTTTCTGATAAAATGTATGTTTCTGTACTGAGACAAAAAACAGCCAATGAGCATGTGATGCACTGCATTATAAATTTGCAGATAAAGTACATATTATTATATTTGTGTCTATCCCAACTTGTTTTATGTCCCTGTAACCAGAAAAACGTCCGACAAAATAATAGATTTTCCCATGAACTGAAATGAAAATTAGATAATAAAATAGACCCCAGAGTGCTGTCTCTAGTTTACTCTTCAGTAGATTTATCCAGTTTTCAGCAAACCTGCAAATCTTTTGTTTTTTGTGTGTTTCCCCCAGTTGGAATGGATTTCCCTATTATGTTAAAAACCACAGGGAATATGCACATAAAGTGTCAGTCTGTGAAACCAAGAGAGAAGCTCTGTGCTGCTGCAAACTAAATAGTTTTCCAACCTTCATATTATGAATATTAATGCTGAAAGCATATTTAAATATTCTGCAATCTCCATTTCTTTAAAGGGATATGAAACGCAAAACATTTCTTTGTGGTTGAGCACACCATTTTAAAAAAAAAGTTTCTACTTCTTTTATCAGATTTGCTTCATTCCCATGATATTCTGTGCTGAAGAGATACCTAGGTAGCATCTGGAGCACTAAATGACATTCTAGCAAAACTATAGAATAGACACCACACGCTCCTGAGCCTACCTCCCTGCTTTTCAACAAAAGATACAAAGAGAACGTAGAAAAAATGATTATAGAAGTAAATAAGAAAGTAGAATTGCTGCTCTATCTGAATCATGAAAGAAAAATGTGGGTTTCATGTCCCTTGTAATAATGCAACTCTTGCATATCAAATGGGTTTAGAACCAAGAAGGGTTAAAGGGACATAAAACCCCCAAAAAATCCTTCATGATTCAGATAGAACATACAATTTTAAACAGCTTTCCAATTTACTACTTTTGCCAATTTTTCTTTGTTTTCTTGTTATTCTTTGTAGAAAAGCAGGAAGGTAAGCTCAGGAGTGTGCACGTGTCTGCAGCACTAAATGGCAGTAGTTTTGCAACAATGTTGTACATTAGCGAGAGCACTAGATGGCAGCAGTTATATAATAATGTTATACATTAGCAAGAGCACTAGATGGCAGCAGTTTTATAATGTTATACATTAGCAAGAGCACTAGATGGCAGCAGTTTTATAACAATGTTATACATTAGCAAGAGCACTAGATGGCAGCAGTTATATAATAATGTTATACATTAGCAAGAGCACTAGATGGCAGCAGTTATGTAACAATGTTATACATTAGCAAGAACACTAGATGGCAGCAGTTTTATAACAATGTTATACATTAGCGAGAGCACTAGATGGCAGCACTATTTCCTGTCATGTAGCTATGTGCACGCTACCTATCTAGATATCTCTTCAACAAAGAATAACAATGCAATTTAAAAAAACTAAAGTATTCTCTATCTGAATCATATAAATGGGTTTCGTGTCCCTTTAAGGATTCCTGATATTTTTGGCATCAGCGATAGGTTTGAGGCAATAGCTGCAAAATAGACACAAAATTGGGTTAGACCCCCATTTATGTCTAATTTTTCCAGCCTCTATCATGGACACTGAAGAAATTTGAGCCGTGTTGGAAGTGCCTTAACCACTTTGCAGACACTTCCCAGCGGCTGCTGGTGGAGGTCTCTGGGAGCGTCTGACTCATAGCATTTTCTCCTGTTGAGGTTGAAGCTGCAATAAATAACCTTTTCTTCCTAATGGGAAAGAGTCCACAGCCACATTCATTACTTATGGGAAATTACAACCAGGCCACCAGGAGGAGGTAAAGACCCACCAGCCAAAGGCATAAATACTCCTCCCACTTCCCCTATCCCCCAGTCATTATTTGCCTTTTGTCCCAGGGGTTTGGCAGAGATGTGTCAGAAGCTTTCTTTTAAAATTATTTCTTCTGTTAAGTGTGATCAGTCCACGGGTCATCATTACTTCTGGGATATTACTCCTCCCCAACAGGAAGTGCAAGAGGATTCACCCAGCAGAGCTGCATATAGCCCCTCCCCTCTACGTCACTCCCAGTCATTCTCTTGCACCCAACGACTAGATAGGATGTGTGAGAGGACTATGGTGATTATACTTAGTTTTATATCTTCAATCAAAAGTTTGTTATTTTAAAATAGCACCGGAGTGTGTTATTATCTCTCTGGCAGAGTTTGAAGAAGAATCTACCAGAGTTTTTGTTATGATTTTAGCCGGAGTAGTTAAGATCATATTGCTGTTTCTCGGCCATCTGAGGAGAGGTAAACTTCAGATCAGGGGACAGCGGGCAGATGAATCTGCATAGAGGTATGTAGCAGTTTTTATTTCTGACAATGGAATTGATGAGAAAATCCTGCCATACCGATATAATGTCATGTATGTATACTTTACACTTCAGTATTCTGGGGAATGGTACTTCACTAGAATTACACTGTAAGAAATACATAAAGCTGTTTAATAACTAGAGATTATGTTTAACGTTTTTGCTGGAATGTAAAATCGTTTTCATTTACTGAGGTACTGAGTGAATAAATGTTTGGGCACTATTTTTCCACTTGGCAGTTGCTTAATCTGTTTTTCTGACAGTTTCTGTTCTCCCTCACTGCTGTGTGTGAGGGGGAGGGGCCGTTTTTTTGGCGCTTTTACTGCATCAAATATTTCAGTCAGCAACTCATTGTATTCCCTGCATGATCCGGTTCATCTCTACAGAGCTCAGGGGTCTTCAAAACTTATTTTGAGGGAGGTAATTTCTCTCAGCAGAGCTGTGAGAATTATAGTTTGACTGAGATAAAAAACGTTTATTCTGTAATTTGTTTCCTGCTTTCAGAATTTGTTATCTTTGCTAATGGGATTAAACCTTTGCTAAAGTTGTGTTGTTTACAAGGATTGAGGCTATAACTGTTTCAATTTATTAATTTTCAACTGTCATAGATCTTCTGTGCTTCTTAAAGGCACAGTACGTTTTAATATTATTCTAATTGAATTGTATTTCCAAGTTGCAAGTTTATTTGCTAGTGTGTTAAACATGTCTGATTCAGAGGATGATACCTGTGTCATTTGTTGCAATGCCAAAGTGGAGCCCAATAGAAATTTATGTACTAACTGTATTGATGCTACTTTAAATAAAAGTCAATCTGTACAAATTGAACAAATTTCACCAAACAACGAGGGGAGAGTTATGCCGACTAACTCGCCTCACGTGTCAGTACCTACATCTCCCGCTCAGAGGGAGGTGCGTGATATTGTAGCGCCGAGTACATCTGGGCGGCCATTACAAATCACATTACAGGATATGGCTACTGTTATGACTGAGGTTTTGGCTAAATTACCAGAACTAAGAGGTAAGCGTGATCACTCTGGGGTGAGAACAGAGTGTGCTGATAATATTAGGGCCATGTCAGACACTGCGTCACAGGTGGCAGAACATGAAGACGGAGAACTTCATTCTGTGGGTGACGGTTCTGATCCAAACAGACTGGATTCAGATATTTCAAATTTTAAATTTAAACTGGAAAACCTCCGTGTATTACTAGGGGAGGTGTTAGCGGCTCTGAATGATTGTAACACAGTTGCAATACCAGAGAAAATGTGTAGGTTGGATAAATATTTTGCGGTACCGACGAGTACTGAGGTTTTTCCTATACCTAAGAGACTTACTGAAATTGTTACTAAGGAGTGGGATAGACCCGGTGTGCCGTTCTCACCCCCTCCGATATTTAGAAAAATGTTTCCAATAGACGCCACCACAAGGGACTTATGGCAAACGGTCCCTAAGGTGGAGGGAGCAGTTTCTACCTTAGCTAAGCGTACCACTATCCCGGTGGAGGATAGCTGTGCTTTTTCAGATCCAATGGATAAAAAGTTAGAGGGTTACCTTAAGAAAATGTTTGTTCAACAAGGTTTTATATTGCAACCCCTTGCATGCGTTGCGCCGATCACGGCTGCAGCGGCATTCTGGATTGAGTCTCTGGAAGAGAACATTGGTTCAGCTACTCTGGACGACATTATGGACAGGCTTAGAGTCCTTAAACTAGCTAATTCATTCATTTCGGAGGCCGTAGTACATCTTACTAAACTTACGGCGAAGAATTCAGGATTCGCCATTCAGGCACGCAGGGCGCTGTGGCTAAAATCCTGGTCAGCTGATGTTACTTCTAAGTCTAAATTGCTTAATATACCTTTCAAAGGGCAGACCTTATTCGGGCCCGGGTTGAAAGAGATTATCGCTGACATTACAGGAGGTAAAGGCCATGCCCTGCCTCAGGACAAAGCCAAAGCCAAGACTAGACAGTCTAATTTTCGTTCCTTTCGTAATTTCAAAGCTGGAGCAGCATCAACTTCCTCTGCACCAAAACAGGAAGGAGCTGTTGCTCGCTACAGACAAGGCTGGAAACCTAACCAGTCCTGGAACAAGGGCAAGCAGACTAGGAAACCTGCTGCTGCCCCTAAGACAGCATGAATTGAGGGCCCCCGATCCGGGATCGGATCTAGTGGGGGGCAGACTTTCTCTCTTCGCCCAGGCTTGGGCAAGAGATGTTCAGGATCCCTGGGCGCTAGAGATAATATCTCAGGGATACCTTCTGGACTTCAAATACTCTCCTCCAAGAGAGAGATTTCATCTGTCAAGATTGTCAACAATCCAGACAAAGAAAGAGGCGTTTCTACGCTGCGTACAAGAGCTCTTGTTAATGGGAGTAATCCATCCAGTTCCACGATCGGAACAGGGACAGGGGTTTTACTCAAATCTGTTTGTGGTTCCCAAAAAAGAGGGAACTTTCAGACCAATCCTGGACTTAAAGATCCTAAACAAATTCCTAAGAGTTCCATCGTTCAAGATGGAGACTATTCGGACAATTTTACCTATGATCCAAGAGGGTCAGTACATGACCACTGTAGATTTAAAAGATACTTACCTTCACATACCGATTCACAAAGATCATTATCGGTACCTAAGGTTTGCCTTCCTAGACAGGCATTACCAGTTTGTGGCTCTTCCATTCGGATTGGCTACAGCTCCAAGAATCTTCACAAAGGTTCTGGGTGCTCTTCTGGCGGTACTAAGACCGCGGGGAATCTCGGTAGCTCCATACCTAGACGACATTCTGATACAAGCTTCAAGCTTTCAAACTGCCAAGTCTCATACAGAGTTAGTGCTGGCATTTCTAAGTTCACATGGATGGAAGGTGAACGAAAAGAAAAGTTCACTCGTTCC
This sequence comes from Bombina bombina, assembly GCF_027579735.1. NCBI lineage: Eukaryota > Metazoa > Chordata > Amphibia > Anura > Bombinatoridae > Bombina > Bombina bombina. The sequence goes on from NC_069505.1 coordinate 425,060,841, forward strand.
ACTCACAAGAGTTCCCTTCCTGGGGACTCTTATAGATTCTGTAGAAATGAAAATTTACCTGACAGAGGACAGGCTAACAAGACTTCAAAGTGCTTGCCGCACCCTTCATTCCATTCAACACCCGTCAGTGGCTCAATGCATGGAGGGAATCGGCTTAATGGTAGCGGCAATGGACATAGTACCCTTTGCACGCTTATACCTCAGACCACTGCAACTGTGCATGCTAAGTCAGTGGAATGGGGATTACTCAGACTTATCCCCTTCTCTGAATCTGGATCAAGAGACCAGAAATTCTCTTCTATGGTGGCTTTCTCGGCCACATCTGTCCAGGGGGATGCCATTCAGCAGACCAGACTGGACAATTGTAACAACAGACGCCAGCCTTCTAGGTGGGGGTGCCGTCTGGAATTCTCTGAAGGCTCAGGGACAATGGAGTCAGGAGGAGAGTCTCCTGCCAATAAACATTCTGGAATTGAGAGCAGTTCTCAATGCCCTCCTGGCTTGGCCCCAGTTGACAACTCGGGGGTTCATCAGGTTTCAGTCGGACAACATCACGACTGTAGCTTACATCAACCATCAGGGAGGGACAAGAAGCTCCCTAGCTATGATGGAAGTATCAAAGATAATTCTCTGGGCAGAGTCTCACTCTTGCCACCTGTCAGCAATCCACATCCCGGGAGTGGAGAACTGGGAGGCGGATTTCTTAAGTCGTCAGACTTTTCATCCGGGGGAGTGGGAACTTCATCCGGAGGTCTTTGCCCAAATACTTCGACGTTGGGGCAAACCAGAGATAGATCTCATGGCATCTCGACAGAACGCCAAGCTTCCTCGTTACGGGTCCAGATCCAGGGATCCAGGAGCAGTCCTGATAGATGCTCTGACAGCACCTTGGGACTTCAGGATGGCTTACGTGTTTCCACCCTTCCCGTTGCTTCCGCGATTGATTGCCAGAATCAAACAAGAGAGAGCATCAGTTATTCTAATAGCACCTGCGTGGCCACGCAGGACTTGGTATGCAGACCTGGTGGACATGTCATCCTGTCCACCTTGGTCTCTACCTCTGAAGCAGGACCTTCTGATACAGGGTCCCTTCAAACATCAAAATCTAACTTCTCTGAAGCTGACTGCTTGGAAATTGAACGCTTGATTTTATCAAGACGTGGGTTTTCTGAGTCAGTTATTGATACCTTAATACAGGCTAGGAAACCTGTTACCAGAAAGATTTACCATAAGATATGGCGTAAATACCTATATTGGTGTGAATCCAAAGGTTACTCTTGGAGTAAGGTTAGGATTCCTAGGATATTGTCTTTTCTACAAGAAGGTTTAGAAAAGGGTTTATCTGCTAGTTCATTAAAGGGACAGATCTCAGCTCTGTCCATTCTGTTACACAAACGTCTGTCAGAAGTTCCTGACGTCCAGGCTTTTTGTCAGGCTTTGACCAGGATTAAGCCTGTGTTTAAAACTGTTGCTCCACCATGGAGTCTAAACCTTGTTCTTAATGTTTTACAGGGCGTTCCGTTTGAACCCCTTCATTCCATTGATATAAAGTTGTTATCTTGGAAAGTTCTATTTTTAATGGCTATTTCCTCGGCTCGAAGAGTCTCTGAATTATCAGCCTTACATTGTGATTCTCCTTATTTGATTTTTCATTCGGATAAGGTAGTCCTGCGTACTAAACCTGGGTTCTTACCTAAGGTAGTTACTAACAGGAATATCAATCAAGAGATTGTTGTTCCTTCTTTATGCCCAAATCCTTCTTCAAAGAAGGAACGTCTACTGCACAACCTGGATGTAGTCCGTGCTCTAAAATTTTACTTACAGGCAACTAAGGAATTTCGACAAACGTCTTCTCTGTTTGTCATTTACTCTGGGCAGAGGAGAGGTCAAAAAGCTTCCGCTACCTCTCTTTCTTTTTGGCTTCGTAGCATAATTCGTTTAGCTTATGAGACTGCTGGACAGCAGCCTCCTGAAAGAATTACAGCTCATTCTACTAGAGCTGTGGCTTCCACTTGGGCCTTCAAGAATGAGGCCTCTGTTGAACAGATTTGCAAGGCTGCAACTTGGTCTTCGCTTCATACTTTTTCCAAATTTTACAAATTTGACACTTTTGCTTCATCGGAGGCTATTTTTGGGAGAAAGGTTCTTCAGGCAGTGGTTCCTTCTGTATAAAGAGCCTGCCTATCCCTCCCGTCATCCGTGTACTTTTGCTTTGGTATTGGTATCCCAGAAGTAATGATGACCCGTGGACTGATCACACTTAACAGAAGAAAACATAATTTATGCTTACCTGATAAATTCCTTTCTTCTGTAGTGTGATCAGTCCACGGCCCGCCCTGTTTTTAAGGCAGGTAAATATTTTTTAATTTATACTCCAGTCACCACTTCACCCTTGGCTTTTCCTTTCTCGTTGGTCCTTGGTCGAATGACTGGGAGTGACGTAGAGGGGAGGGGCTATATGCAGCTCTGCTGGGTGAATCCTCTTGCACTTCCTGTTGGGGAGGAGTAATATCCCAGAAGTAATGATGACCCGTGGACTGATCACACTACAGAAGAAAGGAATTTATCAGGTAAGCATAAATTATGTTTTTACTTTTTATTTCTTTTTCATATATGTCTTATTGAGGGTGCTACCCTTCGACATGGGACTGGGTTTTAAGTGGTCCTGTCAGTCTCTCGTGGAGGGCCTGGGCAAAAGTGAGAGTCCGGAGATGCAGTGAGAGCTTCCCCTGCAACACCATCCCGACTCGTATTCACAACTCCGTTTCAGCACTTGGCCTTGCCGAACTTCGTTTCGCTACATGCTGTCTTCTCTCAAGTCCATGACGGAGGTGATGCTACTATTCATCACACTGAAGGGCCATGTTCCTGTTCCACGGCGTAGATTCCGGTAAGATTGTATCGTTTTATTCCGTTACCTGTAATGTGATTATTATGACAGTTAAGTATGGGTCTCGCTGAGGCACCTTCTGCTCCGATCTGGGAATCATGGGATAATTCCTCCTTATTGTGGATTAGTGAACGAGAATGGGCTTTTTGTTTATCATGTTTCTTATGTGATTCAACCTACTTGTGTATGTGCATAGGAGCTCTGCGGCCGAGACATATTCCTATGTGGCACATATTGGCTTATTCTTTCGGTTGTGGTTTGCACGGCCTAGAACTATACCTTCGGGTTATGTCTATTTTTATTCAGATTTGCTTAACTTTTTCTGTGGACCTAGTTTTGCCGCCCTTTAATGGCGCGCTTTTTGGGATTCACGGGGCATCTTGTGACCAGGCTTATTCTTTCGGTTGTGGTTTGCACGGCCTAGAACTATACCTTCGGGTTATGCCTATTTTTATTCAGATTTGCTTAACTTTTTCTGTGGGCCTAGTTTTGCCGCCCTTTAGTGGCGCGCTTTTTGGGATTTCACGGGGCATCTTGTGAACAGTCGCGTTTTTACGCTTGGGTGGGTCACTTCCCCTTCCGCATTCCTGACTGAGTGGCGACTGAGGAAAGAGTCTGTTCCGCTGAGGTCTGGTCATATGAGGTGGTGAGTGCCCCCAGCCATTGTGGGTGTTGGGTGCCATTCGCTCTTTTTTTCCCAATCTCTGTTTTATCTTGTGCATTCTTAAGCCATGGAGGATTCCAATGCCTGGACTATTTTTATATCCGATTCTGAGTCATTCTCAGGGGAGGATTGTAATTCTGAGTCATCCTCGGATGAGGACCATAATTTGGAACTGTTATTGCAAGTCTGCCAATCTTGTCTCTCGTGCCTGGATAGTTTGCTGGGTCCCTCGGACTTGGGGGACCCTGGGCCTTCCGAGCCATTGGCCTCTGGGGGCTCTGTTCCTCAGGAGGCATCTTCCCAATCGCATACTCCTTTTACTTTTGAGGTTTACCTCGATGTGAATCTCCCCTCCGTGCAGATGGATTGTTTCCCCCGGAGATGGCAGTACATTTTCAATTTAATAGCGCTGATTCGCTTGCAGGACCCTGAAGTTTACTTGCAGTTGTATGCCTGCCTGCCTATTCCGGGTGTTCAGACCGTGAACGGCACTATAATATTCCCCCCGGGGGTGTTTTTCCCCCTTGTTCTTTTCATTATAGGATCATGCGGCTGCGTGTCCTATTACGACGACTTTTTGACTTATTGGGGGATCCTTTCCTTTATGGTCCGAGGACTTCTCAGTTCTCGCAAGGTTCTTAGAGATAGGCCAGTGGGGATGTCTCTCTCCCCGGTCGGTCTACTGTGAGCTTTCCCAGTCCTTTTTATCTGGAGGTTCGGTTTCCAATTGGCAGGTCCTGCGGAGACATAGTTCCTTCTGCCTGCAGGTGCCCTTTTTTTTTTTTTTTTTTTTTTTTAATAAGTTTGGGATTATTTTTCTGTTTTCCTTATGGGAATTCTGGAATGGCTTGATTTCAGTTCTTCTATGGAAGTTTTGTGTGTGACCTGTTACTTGTTAGTGGCGCTTGTTGCGCCTGGCTGGTCCGGCAGGACCTACTGATTCTCTTGTTCAGTTATTTGTTTTTATACACAAAAAGAAAAAAAATTACACTTCTTCTGGACCTTCGAGTCTGGATGTCGGAAACGCTCTGGCTGGCTCGTGTCAGTCGGCACCCGATGTCGGGACCTGTGGTATCCCACCGCATCCTTTCGCATCCCTGATCCGAGTGGTGTGGTCCTTACTGTGTGGAGCGGTTATGCCATTTTAAGCTACTGTTGATGATTCTCCTAGAGTCTTTACCATTGTGTAGTTTAGGCTGTCATGTGGAGGTGGTCAATGTCCTCTACCGCCTCCCCTGGGAGCTTTTTAGGCTCTGATGGTATTTTGGATGACTTCTCCGGTGTTGTCACTGGTGCCCATGGTTCTGGCAGTCCAGCTCTTTATCCTATCTGTATGTCCCTGTTATGCCCCTGGGATTTGGGGTTGGGTCAGGATGGGTCCTATTGTCTCCCTTTTAGGGAGTCTGGGGTATTTGGAGGATGGGCTCTGGGCCTTTTTGTTAAGGGGTTCCCTTTTCCTATTCCTCTTTCATGGCTAGGACTAGCTCTAGCTCGGTTTGACCTCTTTTTTTCCCCTTTGTCTCTGCCTTCTGCAGACTTTGTCACGGCGCTTGGGTTGGGCTTGTTGGTCACCTTGCTGCTTGTGTTAAGGGGGTTCGAGCCGTTCCTCTCAGTCTTGGCCCTTTTGTTGGGTTCTGGGAGGTCTGTATTCCTTTCTGTCCTAGGATTTGCGCTGGTCACTCTACACTTTGGGCGTTCTGTGCCTATACAATCATTTGTAAATTGGTTGGATGCCCTGGGGACTCGTGCTCCCTGTCTCGCTTTTTTCTGAGGGACTCTTGTCTCTTTTGGATTAGCTTCGCTGCCTAGTAAGCGGAAGGTTTGCTGTTGGGAAACAGCTGCAGTTATTTTACCTTGTCTGCTGGCAAGCTATTGAGCCTAGGTGGCCTAGCGGTTAGCTTGTCGGTCTAGCAAGCTGCAGTTCTTGAGTTTGTACTTAGCTGCGATTACTTACTATTTTATATCTAATGGATGTGGGCTGCCCTTAGGGATTGTGTCCTCAGGTCTCTGGGGGTTTTCCTGGGGTCTGGATGCTTTTCTCAAGCGTGCCTGGTGGTCCTTCCCTTCCTTTTGTGTAGGGGTGGGGTTCTGTTGGTCAGCTATTTTGGCCTACGGTTAGCTTTGCTACCTAGCTTGCAGAAGGTTGCTGTTGTTTCCATGGCAACTGTTGCTCCTTGAATGCTAGCATGCACTTTAGGGTCCCTTGTGAGGTGTTTTTCTAAACCCTCTGGGGGAGTTTGTTCAGAAAGGTTGATTCAGGAAGGATGTTCCGCTGCTCTGCGACGTATAGTGGTTTATATTGGTCTGCGCAGTTTCAGTTGCACAGGAGCGGGATGTTTCATATACGTTTTCGGATGGGGGCTCTGCTTAGTTTTGCGCCACTAGTTTGTCATCCTTTGCTGTCTCTCTATCCGGAGTTTTTCTCCAGCTACGGAAATTTTTCCTTGCTTGTGAGGCCTCCTCAGTCTCTTGTGGTCTGGGGTGTGGGACTTGGTCTATTTTTCCCTGCTCACTGGGGTGGGGGTTTTTCCTTCACGTCCTTGTTTATATGGGGATGCATGGCCATGCTGTCTCGCTGTTTTTGCGTTTGCTGGTCCTTGAGATTCGTTTGTTTCTCTTCTGGTCCTTTCCTGACTTTTCATATAGTCTGTTTGGGTGTAGCCTACTGAGTGGCTCTGGGTTTTCTCCTTGTAACGCTGGACGTTGTTCCCTTCTGTCTTGTATCTTCCCTCTGGGAATTTTTTAGTCGGGGTCCCTCGCTTTCTTGGTCCGCCTCTTACCCTCCCGTTTTGGCATTCTGTGTCCTCTTAGGTATAAATTTCCCATAAGTAATGAATGCGGCTGTGGAATCTTTCCCATTAGGAAGAAAAACATAAATTATGCTTACCTGATCATTTCCTTTTCTTCTGTGGGAAAGAGTCCACAGCCCCCCGCCTGTTTTTTTGATGCGCTGTTTATCTTCTGTCACCCTTTCACCTTGATGCTTCTTCCACTGTTCCTTGTCCCTCGGCTGAATGACTGGGGGATGAGGGGAGTGGGAGGAGTATTTAAGCCTTTGGCTGGTGGGTCTTTTCCTCCTCCCTGGTGGCCAGGTTCTAATTTCCCAAACGTAATGAATTCAGCTGTGGACTCTCTCCCACGGAAGAAAACGAATTTATTAGGTAAGCATAATTTGTTTTTCATTGCCAGACGTGTGGGCACCCATCACCTACTATCTTGTATTGTATCCAAGTCCCAGCAGTAGTCGGCTCTGCAGCCTTATAATGCAAACAAAACGCACATCACTGATGTAGTTATTCTGTGCAGCGAAGAAGCCGTGTCTGTTAGTTATATTGTGCAGAAACTCTCTTGCTCTTTACATTCTAAAAGAGACATAACATACCTTGTAATTACAAGACTTTGCTGTAGTCATTCAATAAATGAACATACCTGCTGATTGGGAAAACATTCTAAATACATTAACACCCTAAATTGCCCGATTTTATTTGCCTTATTTAGAGGAACCAACCCGGGGCTGTTGTTTTGAGTAGGCAAGGCTAACCACTGTCATATTGTTAGCAATAACTTGCATCCTCTAGAATGTAAGCTCACAAGCCCACCTGTCATGTTGATCATTTTATGTAAAGATGATTTACAGCTTGCAGGGCCCTCTACCCTTCTAATCTACGTAAATGTCTTCTGATTTTTGTACTCCATAACTTAATGTGACAGCGCTGCTTACTATGTTGGCGTTTTATAAATAAACAATAAGAATAGCTTTACAGATGTGTAGCAGGGTTAGGCTTGTGATGTCTGTAGTGTGCACATCTGTTTCCCAGGCTTTGAAACTCACAAGTTTCAAGTAAATTTTCTACATGTTCACTGAGTACAGTGAAAGCATTTACCATGGAAATCCGATCTTTCCTTCAGGCAAATATATAGCAACCTTTTAATCATTAATCACCTTGAATCTCCTTCAACATTTTTGTCCTAAGACATAAATATAGCCAAATAACAAGGACAGCTTCTAGAATTAAAGGGATAGTCTAATCAAAATTAAACTTTCATGATTCTGATAGAGCAGCAATTTTCTAATTTACTTCTTATAAATGTTTCTTCGTTCTCTTGGTATCTTTATTTAAGAAGCAGGAATGCAAAGCTTTGGAGCCGGCCCATTGTTGGAGCAGCACCTGGGTAGCGCTTGCTGATTGGTGGCTATATTTACCAATTGCTAACCAGGTGCTGAACCAAAATTCGGTCTGCTCCTAACCTTACCTTCTTGCTTTTTCAAATAAAGATACCAAAAGTACGAAGATAAATTATTAATAGGAGTGAATTAGAAAGTTTTTTTTTTTTTTAAATTGCTGCTCTATCTAATCATCAAAGTTTAATTTTGTCTAAACTATCCCTTTAAGAAACCGCTTTTACTTCGTATATGGTGACCAGTTCTTCCAGTAAAAATGTATCCGAGAAGGTTTTTTTGTGGGTAAAAATGTGGTTTAAATCAAAAGAAAAAGTTTTTGGCCATTTGCAAAACAGAATGAAGGTTTTTACAACCCAGTCTTTCATCTGGACATTCAGTGTGTGCAGTGCCAGCCATGCTGCTGCCATGTTGTTTAGAAGGAAGCAATGATCCTGGTAGAGGGAGTCACACATTTTTCTTTCCTGATTCAGACAGAGCAGACAATTTTAAAAAAAAGTTTCCAATTTACTTCTATTACAAAATTTGGTTCATTCTCATGTTATCCTTTGTTGAAGATATATTCTAGATAGGTAGTGTGCACATGCCATGAAATAATGCTGTTAATGTAGAACATTGTTGCAAAACTGCTGCCATATAGTGCTGTAGTCACTTGCACACTCCTAAACTTACCGTATGGCTTTTCAACAAAGGATAACAAGAAAACAGAACATTTTATAATAGAAGTAATTTGGAAAGTTGTTTAAAATGGCATGTTCTATCTGAAACATGAAATACATTTTAGGGGTTTTATGTCCCTTTTAAAGGGACATAAAGCGCCAATAAAAATTATATCAGCTGTTCAAGCAGTAGCTCAACAATAACATGCTCTAACAGAACAGTGCGTGTTACCCCTGTGATGAAGTTAAACGCATAGTCAGTTGGCTCAGAAGCGGCAGGGAAGTTCTGCTCCAGAGCAGAACATGGGCGGTGATTGGTGCCTACACACACATACTGCCCTTTATTGGTTTAGCAGCCATGTTTAACTCGGGGCCAGTAGTGCGTTGATGGTTTAGCTGCCATGTTTAACTCGGGGCCAGTAGTGCGTTGCTGGTTTAGCTGCCATGTTTAACTCGGGCCCAGTAGTGCGTTGATGGTTTAGCTGCCATGTTTAACTCGGGCCCAGTAGTGCGTTACTGGTTTAGCTGCCATGTTTAACTCGGGGCCAGTAGTGCGTTGCTGGTTTAGCTGCCATGTTTAACTCGGGGCCAGTAGTGCGTTGATGGTTTAGCTGCCATGTTTAACTCGGGGCCAGTAGTGCGTTGATGGTTTAGCTGCCATGTTTAACTCGGGGCCAGTAGTGCGTTGATGGTTTAGCTGCCATGTTTAACTCGGGGCCAGTAGTGAGTTTATGGTTTAGCTGCCTTGTTTAACTAGGGGGCCAGTAGTGCGTTGATGATCCAGTGTGTCTTGTGCAAGTAACCGTGCAATAATAGAATTCTTTAGCACATTAAGTAGTATATTTGCCCCTTTGTGCCTCTAGCGTATGTTGGGTTTAGTCCATCTTGATGCTGTTAAGTTAGACATAAATAAAACTTGGCAGTGTATTCTTATTGGACGAGCGTCTTTTTTTTTTCTTCCCAACTTAGCATGAGTAAGGTAAATCTTCACACATCTTAAAGTGAATGTCAATTTTCTCATAATTGAAAGTACGTCAATGTAGCTAGTTAGTTTTTCAATTAAACCGCCACTTTATTTAAAAAAAAAAAAAAATATGCTTATTACCAAATATTCGCCGTTTTCGGGACATGCTCCTCCCACCCGCAACTTCCTTATTTTTTACACTCTTACATATACAGCGGTCCCACATAGTGGCAATGTGCGCTCCCGACTTTGAGATGCAGAGCGCATGCGTTACAAGCCGATGCAGATGACTAGCAACATAGTATTCAGTGAATGAATACATTCACTGAATACTATTGTGCAATACAGTTCAGCCGTGTTTTATCGTCCCTACGTTGTATTGTAGCACATGTACGATCATAACTTAACAAGCGGTAGCAATTTTGATGAAAAAATGACTAAGTACGAATTAATTGAAATGGCACATGTGCAAAATGTGAACGCGCGTAAGAGCTCTTTTTTTTTCTCGCTTCTTTCAAACACAAGCGCATTACGGTAGTGTGACGTAAAGGATAGGGGTTTGGTCCCCTCGGGGTGGATTGGATTATTGGTTGACAAGAGCGAGTCTACAATGTCAATCATTAATCCAAGATGGCGGGCGGAGGTTTGAAATGACAAACGGATCCAAATAAATTAAAAAATAATAGTTAATCATAAATTTGTTTAAAAAATCGTGAATTAAAGTGCCGTTATTTTCACTTAAATTTTTAGACAGTGTTTTAGCATGCTGTGTGACTTTACATTCACTCTCTGATGAAGAGGACAGAATAATGGTGAAGTATCTCAGCAGTAGGTAATACTGTTCCATCCTTGAGTAGTGACTCCAAAGAGTGGTTAGGGGAGGTCCCAGTACGGTTCACCAATTGTATGCTGGAATGCTGGTACCCAAGTATCAATTTGAAAAGGAAAAAGTACCGGCTTTTCTTGTATAAAATCCAAGCGTTACTTTATCAGATTTATAAAGTTTAAAAATTGCAATTCTTCCAATTTTGTTGTGATTCATGTGTAGAGCGTAGCTCTGGTTGGGGCTTATGCGTTTCGGCACACTTTTTTTTTTTTTTAACCCAATAATAATTGTTGAAGTGTGAATCTGTGCAGGCTATGACTACAGCTATTTGCCCAAACGGTGAAGTATCTGGAGCCACTCAAATTGACATGTCTGAAACACTTGTAGCTTAAATAATGGCCAGCAAGTACCCTGACATACTGAAACAGACATACTGATACAGAGAAAGTATTGGCGCATGCGCAACCATATGTAAAAGCTTGCTTCTCCCCAGTCTGGCAGTCTTATTTAGTCCCAGATGTTGCCCGAGTAGCAGAAACGTGCACCCTCTGAACAAGTACTTAGGCCTGGCATGAAGCTAGTCCTGCTTCTGGAAAGAATGTATATAATTTAATAAGTATACTGCTTTGTTGCAAAATACCTGAATTCTCTGTTAAAAGCAACATTTTGTAATTGCAAAATTGCATTGGTTTGGTGTCCAGGGACATACTTAAGTATTCCTCTCTGATCTACTTTGCTGTGGTCATTTAGACAGATTTAAATGTCTAAACAATCAACTCTCCAGTGCTGTCTTTTCAGTATAAGCAACAATTGTAGCCTCTGCTGACTTGGCACTGCAGTCCTACGACGCTTACTGATGAGCACAAGAAGCCTTGCCTTGTGCAGAGCATCTCCACACTGCTTGTTGGATACTTTTTGGTCCCACTGCTCCGTTGTTAAGAACTGTTGTCTTTGTAAATGTGTTCCCCGTGCTTCCTGCTCCAAATCCCAGTCCTTTTTTGTTATCGGTTTGTTGTGTATTTAGTCAGATTTTGTTCTTTAAAAATAGCATTCTTTATTTTCCTTTACCAGCACTGCTGAATAGCCATTCTGTGGGTCCACTCAATTTTCTGTTTTTTTTTTTTCTTCATTTTTTGAGTGATAATGAAATCGAAATTACATGCAATTTTCCGAATGTTGTATGATAAAACGTTAGCGATAAGGAGGGGAAAGAAAAGAGTACACTTAATACCAATGAACAAACAAAAAGTAAAACATTAAAGGGACATTATACACTAGATTTTTCTTTGTATAAATGTAGGGCTGCAACTAAGGATTATTTTCATAATCGATTAATCGGCCGATTATTTTTTCGATTAATAGACTAATCGGATAAAAAGAGAATCAATAATAGTTTTCTATGTTTTAAATAAAATCCACATAATGAGTGTTACAAATATAAACTTCAGACTAAAACTTTACATTAACACAACTGTTTCTTCAATTTTTAAGCAGCAGAGCACAGTTTTACAATTAAACAAAACAAAACCACAAACTGTTTGAAAAGAGGTAGAACTAGAAAGATTTAGGCTATCACTGTTAATAACATTCTGTTGTTCACTCTTTCAGAAACTTTGCATTGAAATGCAAAAATCTCAACATGTCCACATGCTTCTGGCTAAGGCTGGTTCTCTGTTTGCAGCTATATTTCCTGCAGCAGAGAAAAGGCTGTTGAGGTGTATAAGTAGGGTTTTGCCAATGTCACCAAAGTGGGATATTTATCTTTGTTAGCTCTTCACCAATGCTAAGTGTTTTCTACCTTGGCAAGGGGCCTCTAACATAAAAATATATCTTGAATATCTATATGCAATGGTAAATAACCAGCTATAAGGTTAGGGGAAATATCTAGTCCCCTCTAAAAATAACGAATATATACATATAAAGGTTGAAAAACCAATTAATCGATTATGAGATTCGTTGACAACTATTTTCATTATCGATTATGACGATTAGTTGTTGCAGCTCTATATAAATGTTTTGTAGATGATCTATTTTATATCGCCCAAACAGTTTTGCTTATTTTTAAATAACCTTGCTCTGATTTTCAGACTCCTAACCAAGCCCCAACAATTTAGGAGAATACAGACGAATACCTTCTCCAGCTTGCTCCTGTTTGTGTAAAGGGTCTTTTCATATGCAAAGGAGGGGGGAGTGTCTATTTCCCACTTAAAGTGGGTGTTCCAGCTACATATTTAACAGAGCTAAACTGGGAGCTTCTAAGTAAGTTTTTAAACATTTTTATACTGGATGTTTATATCAGTATTTATGCATATTATTCTTTAAAGTAGTGTCTATTACATGCAGTTATATGAAAATTGGTGTATTCTGTCCCTTTAAAATAAGTCAAGATCAGTCACAATTGGCTCCACATCGCTTTAAAAACGAAGTAAAATGAGGATGTTACTATTAGTACTTAAGTTATGGAAGTCTAAGGGAGTGTCAGAGGTTGAGGAGGGATTTTCAGCTATGCGGGTCTCATAGCTGAGTAAGTCGGGGGCCTGTTAGAGGCTATATATTCTTCCCAAATAAATGAAATGGATAGGTAATCATCTAGTCTTTTAGTAGTAACATAGTGATACTTCTCTAATAATAATGTGGAAGACACTAGGTTCCTCCATGCTGTAAGTGTAGGCGTATTGATTTGTTTTCAGTTTTGGGGGATCAATCTTTTTGCACTATTAATCATTATAAATAGTAATTGGAGGCGGAGTTTACAATGGACCTTTGGGAATTTGTTAAACAAGATGGCGATCGGGTCTCTTGGAAATGTGAACCCAATAGCCTGTTTTCATCTTAATATTAGTAGAGTCCACGGCTTCATTCCTTATGGGAATACAGAACCTGGCCACCAGGAGGAGGCAAAGACACCCTAGCCAAAGGCTTAAATACCTCCGCAAATCCCCTCACCCCCCAGTCATTCTTTGCCTTTCGTCACAGGAGGATGGCAGAGAAGTGTCAGAAGATTCAGAGTAGTCTCTTATGGAGGGTAGTACTCTTCGCTATGGGACTGGAGTTTTAAGTAGTCCTGTCAGCCTCTCAGTGAGAGCATTGACGAATGTTAGGATCTGGAGATGCAGGGAGAGTCTTTCTGCAAAACCATCCAGACTTGTATTAACAACTCCTAAGCAATCAGTGTTGACGAGTTTCACTGCCTGCTTCTATCACTCAAGTCCATGTCAGGTGCGATGCTAGAAGACTGTCAAACTTGAGAGGCTGTGTGTCTGTTCCACGGCGACAATTCCGGTAAGATTGTTTCATTTTTATCTCTCATGGTAACATAAGAAGACAGGGTCACAGTGTGACTCCTTTATCTGTATGAAATAAAGGGTTAATATCTCCAGAAAGGGGATTATTGAACAGGGGGGGGATTTATACATTATTTGCTTTACTATGTTTTTAGGCTGCGACATGTGTGAGATGAGGCTTTGGCAGATGTGTGAACATTCAGGTTTTACTTTAGTTTTGGATAACTGTGCAGCCTGTTAGTTTTTTTTTTTTATAGTCCATCGTACAAGCGCAAGTCATGGAGGGCTCTGATGCGTTAGAGGGTACTCCCTCTTTAACTAAATCTAATACCTTATTAGGCGGCTACGGTATACCCGCCTGCTCAATTATGTTCCACATGCCTTGATAGAGTACTTGTATCTAAAACAAGATGTTTAGTACCACTGAGTTGTCCACCTCTAAGGGGTCTCCGTTCCGCAAGGTGCCTTCCCTGCAATCATCTCCTATTACACATGCAGTTCCCCATTGCACTACTAATCCTCCTTCGGGAGGGGCCCTCTTAATGCCAGTCTTTTCTGAACAGTCGAAGTGTCTGTGGCCTTTAGTGCTTTACATCGCCCTGCTAAGCTCAAGCGAAAGGTTAAATATTGCTATCCTTCCCAGGGGTCATTTATCAACTTGTTGGATTTATCTGATACTAGATTATCCGCTGATGAAGATGCCTCTGATACTTCAGAGGAGGCTCTTTCTGGGTCGGAATCGGCTGCCTCTAGGCCTCCGGCTGCAGAGGAACCAGACTTTAGATTTAGGATAGAACACTTACGCTTTTTGTTGAAGGACGTGTTGGCTACGTTAAAGGTTCTGGAACCCAAGTTACTAGAGAAACCTTCTATTCCTAAGCTTGATAAGGTTTATGAAGACAGGGTGGTGCCACAAATTTTCCCGGTTCCGTAAAGATGGCAAATATTATTAAGAATGAATGGGAAAGGCTTGGATCCTCCTTTTCCCCTTCTTCTTTTAAGAAATTGTTCCCGGTTCCTGACTCCCAATTAGAGTTGTGGGGGTCTGTCCCTAAAGTGGATGGAGCTATCTCCATGCTTGCTAAGCACACCACTATCCTGCTTGGGGATAGTTCATAGTTTAAAGAGCCCATGGATAAGAAGCTGGAAACTCTGTTAAGAAAAATGTTTCAGCACACAGGATTTTTGTTTTAGCTGCCAATGGCGGTTGCTGCGGTGGCTGGAGTCGCTACCTATTGTTGTGACTACCTGTCGGAGATGATCAAGGTGGAAACTCCACTCGATGAGATCCAGGAAAGATTTAAGGCCTTGAGGGTTGCTAATAATTATTTGTGATGCATATACGCATATTTTCCGCTTGAATGCTAAGACATCAGGCTTTTCTGTTCTAGCCCATAGGGCTCTATGGTTGAAGTCTTGGTCGACTGACATGACCTCCAAATCTATATTACTTTCCCTTCCATTTAAGGGGGAAGGTTCTTTTTGGTCCATGACTGGACTCTATTAAATCCACGGTCAATGGGGGCAAGGGTGCCTTTTTACTGCAGGATAAGAAAATTTTAGCTAAAGGACAAGGTCCTAATTTTCGCCCCTTTCGTTCGTATAAGTTCCAACGTCAGCAGCCCTCCGCGAAGTCTGATCAGTCCAAGGGAACTTGTAAACCAGCTCAATCTTGGAACAAGTCCAAGCAGAACAAGAAGCTCGCCAAGACAAAATTGGCATGAAGGGACGGCCCCCGATCCGTCACTGGATTGTGTGGGGGGCAGACTATTTCTCTTTGTGGAGGCTTGGCAGGGAGACGTGCAAGACCCTTGGGTTCTGGAGGTCGTTGTCCAGGATTACAGAATAGGTTTCAAATCTTATCCACCCAGGGGCAGATTCCTCTTATCAAACCTGTCTTCAAGACCAGAAAAACGAGATGCCTTTCTAGGGTACGTGAGGGATCTCTCCTCCCAAGGAGTCATTGTGCCAGTTCCTCTAGCAGAAAGAGGTCTGGGATACTACTCAAACCTTTTTGTGGTCCCAAAGGAGGCGGCTATGTTTCACCCGATCCTTGACCTAAATTTTCTGTTGGTACCATTGTTCAAGATGGAAATGATGAGGTCTATTCTGCCCTTAGTTCAAGAAGGACAGTTCATGACCACAATAGACTTGAAGGATGCTTACCTTCATGTTCCAAAACACAAGGATCACTTCAAGTTCTTAAGATTCGCTTTTCTGGATGAGCACTTCCAGTTTGTAGCTCTTTCCTTCGGTCTGGCTACTGCTCCAAGAGTCTTCCAGAGACATTGCAGTAGCGCCTTATTTGGATGACATTCTGGTCCAAGCTCCATCCTGCCGGCTGGCAGAAGACTATTCGAGAGCTCTTCTTCAATCTCATGGATGGAAGATAAACCTAGGAAAAAGTTCTCTGGTTCCAAGTACCAGAGTGAAGTTCCTGGGCACGATAATAGATTCCATATCCATGAAGATATTTCTTACAGACCAGAGAAGTTGCAAAATTACTTCCAGTTGTCTTGTCCACCAGACCTCCTCAAGGCCATCTGTGGCCCGGTGTATGGAGGTGATTGGGCTCATGGTGTCCAGCATAGATATCCCATTTGCCAGTTTCCATCCAGGAAGACACAGGGCCGATGGACTCTGGAGGAATCTCTTCTCCCGATAAACATTCTGGAACTTGAGCGATCTTCAACGTTCTGAGGGCTTCTGGGTTTGTCCCAGTTTGTCAGATTCCAATCGGACAACATTACCTCAGTGGCTTACATCAACCATCAGGGGGAACAAGAAGCTCCCCTGCCAAGTATCTCAGATTCTGGATTGGGCAGAGGCCCACAACTGCTCGCTGTCAGTGATCTACATCCCAAGTGTGGACAAATGGAAAGTGGAGTTTCTCAGCAGACAATCATTTCATCTGGGGGAATGGTCTCTCCATCCCGAGGTGTTTGCGGATATTTACAACAGATGGGGAACGCCAGAGATAGATCTCATGGCGTCCAGACTCAATACCAAGCTACCCAAATACGGGTCGCGGTCCAGGGATCCCCAGGCAGAGCTGCTAGATGCCTTAGCAGCGCCTTGGGGGTTCAACCTAGTTTACATTTTTCCACCGTTGCCACTTCTAACTCGGGTAGTGGCCCGCATCAAGCAGGAGCAAGCCTCGACTATTCTAATTGCTCCGTTGTGGCAGAGCAGGATGTGGTTTGCAGACCTGGTGGGGGTGTCGTCTCCTTCATGGAGGTTACCTTGTTGCCGGGATCTGCTGGAGCAGGGTCCTTTTGTTCACCAAAATCTATATTCTCTGAGACTGACTGGGTGGAGATTGAACGCTTAGGCCTAGCCAAGAGAAGTTTTTCTGAAAAAGTGATTTATACTCCTATTCAGGCCAGAAAGCAGGTCACCCGTCGAGTCTACCATAAGGTGTGGAGGACCTACTTATACTGGTGTGAAGAACGTGGATTCCCCTAGCATATAAGGTCAGGGTATCCAGGATTCTGTCCTTTCTTCGAGATGGGTTGGAGAAGGGACTTGCTGCTAGTTCCATAAAGGGACAGATTTCAGCTCTATCGGTATTCGACAAGAGGCTCGCTGAGCTTCCTGATATTCAGTCTTTTGTTTAGGTTCTGTCTAGAATCAGGCCTGTATTCAGACATTCCGCTCCTCCTTGTAGTTTAAATTTGGTTTTTAAGGTTTGGCAGAGGGCCTCGTTTGAGCCCATGCATTCGGTTAACATTAAGTTACTGTCTTGGAAGGTTCTTTTTCTATTGGCAATTGCTTCGGCACGCAGAGTCTCTGAGATGGCGGCCTTGCAGTGTGAGCCTCCTTACCTAGTCTTTCATGCTGATAAGGCTGTTCTTCGCACTGGGTTGGGTTTTCTCCCTAAGGTTGTGTCTGATCGCAACATCAATCAGGAGACATCCTCCTTCGAAGGAGCGATTACTTCATAATTTGGATGTGGTTTGGGCTTTGAAATTCTATCTTCAGGCTACAAAAGATTTTAGACAGACTTGTTTATCTATTCTGGGAAGTGCAGAGGGCACAAGGCCTCTTCCACTTCCCTATCTGTTTGGTGGAGGAGCATCATCCGCTTGGCATATGAAATTGTGGGACATAAGCCTCCTCAGAGGGTTACGTCTCATTCAACCAGAGCTGTGACTTCTTCTTGGGCCTTCAAAAATGAGGCCTCTCTGGAGCAGATTTGTAGGGCGACTACCTGGTCCTCCTTACATACTTTTTCAAAATTTTACAAATTTGGCGTTTTTTCTTTGGCTGAAGCAGCTTTTGGGAGAGGTTTTACAGGCTGTGGTGCCTTCAGAATAGGGTCCACCTATCTTTTTACCCTCTCGTTTTCATTCAGTGTCCTCTAAAGCTTGGGTATATGTTTACCACAAGTAAGAAATGAAGCCGTAGACTCTACTCATATTAAGATGGAAAACGTAAATTATGCTTACCAGATAATTTCCTTTCCATCTGTATGAGCAGAGTCCACGGCCCCCGCCCATTTTTTTCTTTTGGGCGGACCTACATTTTTGTTATTCTTCTGGCACCTTGTATACCCTGATATTTCTCCTACTGTTCCTTGTTCCTTCTGCAGAATGACTGAGGGATGAGGGGAGTGGGGGATGTATTTAAGCCTTTGGCTGGGGTGTCTTTGCCTCCTTCTGGTGGCCAGGTTCTGTATTCCCACAAGTAAGGAATTAAGCCGTGGACTCTCCTCATACAGATGGAAAGGAAATGATCTGGTAAGCATAATTTATGTTTTTATTTCCCTTGTGATGTTGGTCCAATAAGAAGTTATACAGGGACAGTGCCACCAGATATGCAGGAAAGTGCCTGGTTTCTCACAAGGTCTCCAGCAGTCTGGAGATGAGTTTCTAAAGATAGTGGCTAATCTGGACGGGATGAGATACCCAGCAATTTGACATTCATCTCAATAATTTGTATGGAAGATGTGAATTTAGTCATGTTTTGAAATATAATGGATCTATCTTTCTGAGAGAGAGGGGTCTGCAATTCAATTTACCATTTCCTTGTGTAAGAAGGCATACTCCTGGATTGGTGGGTTAAAAGTAGATTGTACGTTAGTGTTTAAGATCCCCTCATGAAGGAGCTGGAATGGCATAGGGTTTTCAAAGGCTGTGAGGGGCCTGTATATGCATTTTTTTTGTCAGCATAGTACTGATAAAGTGCACTAGTTGTTGATACCTAAACCAATGGTAGAATACCCTTGTATGAAAGTCTTGGAGATCCGTCCTTCGTTTTATTTTGCCATTCTGCAAAACATCATAACAAGGAGCCATTGATGGGGAGCGTAGGAGTATGTGTTGGGTTTGGGATATTTGGGATCAGCAAGTTCGGATTGAAGAATAATGGGGTCAATGGGGAGGGATTTGTGTAAATAGTGGGTGTTTTTGATAAGTGTTCGTGCCATATTTTATATGTGTCCCCTGTCAGTTTAGTTAGATGAGGGCCAAACTTCCTTTGTTGGTGGGGTAGCCAACAGTAGCTCCCTAGTTGTGTCACCTCCGCTAAGGCATGTTCTCACCCATTCTTTATTTGGAGCATTGTTGCACCAGGCAATAATCCGTGTTAGGAAGACTACCCATCTGTAATATTGTAAGTGTGGAACCCCAAGGCCCCCTTTCTCTTTTGTATGGTACATTGTGTTTTTTGCTATTGCCTGTCTTGTTCTGATATAGATAGATATATAGATATATATATATATATATATATATATATATATATATATATATATATATATATATATATATATATATATATATATATTAATGAGGTTTTGTAGTATAAATAAATGGGAGTCTGGAATGGTTATTGGGATTGTTTGGACTATGTATAAAGTTTTTGGCAAGATGAGATTTTAACAGCGTTAATCCTCCCTATCCATGATAGCAGTTTATTTTGCCAGGAGCGTAGTTCCTGTTGTATATTTTTGGTAAGTGTAGTATAGTTGAGTGAGAGTAGGTGGTCTGTAGATAGATGTATTCCTAGATACTTTATTGATTGATTATGATATTTGAATTTGTAATCCGTCTCTATCCTTTGGATATCTGCTTGGGAGAGGGCAATACACAGGAATTTGGATTTACACGGGTTACCAATTTTCTGGTTCCTAAAATAGTAGACTTGCACATAGGACCAGTCACCCTTTCGTGATTTAAAAAAAGTGTTTGTTTTTCATAAATATTTATTTTGATTGGGTTCATATTTATTCTGAAGCATATATATACATTCCTTTAACCTGCTCTGTGGGACATGGACTGTGTTTTCTTGCTGATTCTCCTGCTGTATGTTACTGAATGTTTTTAATACTTCTAATCCTTAACATACTTATAGCAACATAATAGTCTGAACTTGTTTGCATGGGTGCATTTCATTTTTTAATAGAAGTATTATTACAGTATACAAAAATGGTTCAAGTAATACTTATTACTGTTTTAGCTGCATATGCACATATGCTGCGCATGAAATGTGCACCCTGATTAAAGCACCATATCAACTCAAGAGGTGGCGTGTATCCTGTCGGTAGAAATTTAATTTGCACCATACAAATTATCACTGACTCCCTAACCAGGTGTGGTGTAAGAACACTGGTGCTCAGGACATGCACAGCATATGTCCGTAGGCAGATTAAGATACTTACTAAAATTTAGCTTGTGCAAAAATACTTCTGTTCAAAACTGAAACACGTTAATGCAAGTTCAAATTTTCACCATTTTGTCCCTTTAAAGGGCATAAAAGGCACTAAGCCCTTTAAGGCTGCCTCTTATATCTGTGGATTTTGACAGTTTTTCACAGCTAGACAGCGCTAATTCATGTGTGCCATATAAATAACATTATGCTTACTCTCGTGGAGTTATTTGAGTCAGCACTGATTGGCTAAAATGCAAGTCTATCGAAATCACTGGGATAAGGGGACAGTCTGCAGAGGCTTAGATACAAGGTTATCACAGAGGTAAAAAGTGTATTAATATAACCATGTTTGTTATGCAAAACTGGGGAATGGGTAATAAAGGGATTATCTTTTTAGACAATAACGATTCTTGAGTAGACTGTCCCTTTAATAAACTCATCACTATTTGACAATTAAAAAAATGCAACATCCTTCTATTAAAATCACAGAATGAAATTTGAATAGACACTTATTTGTTACCCATCAGTTCTGGAAGTTTAACAAAAAGAATAGTCACTGTGTGATATGATCTAACATCTCACCATGCACTGCGCTAGCGAGGGTTTGAAATGCACGTGCCCGCTTTGTGTATTTCAGGGGTTTAAAAGATTATCTGCAGAAAAAGGGTAACATTTCTAGACCTTGAATTGTGATTATTAGATGTGCAAAACTGTTATTTGTTTGACTAATAATGAATAATAATTTCTGGAACAATATTAAAGGGACATGAAACACAATTTTTTTCTTTCATTATTCCGATAGAGAATACAATTTAAAAAAAGTTTTCTAATTTACTTTTATTATCAAATGTCCTTCGTTCTCATGTTATTCTTTGTTGTAGTGATATCTAGATAGGCAGCGTGCACTACATGACAGGAAATAGTGCTGCCATCTAGTGCTCTTGTTAATGTATAACATTGTAGCAAAACTGCTGATATATATTACTGCAGAGACGTGCACACTGCTAAACTTACTTTCCTGATTTTCAACAAAGGCTAACCATTCAACAAAGAAAATTTGATAATAGATGTACATTGGAAAGTTTTTTAACATTGTATGTTCTATCTGAATCATGAGATAAAAATTTTGGGGTTCCCTGTCTCTTAAATGAAAGACTGCAGCACTCGTTCATTTCCGTTCTCTATCTTTTAGATAGAACAAATATGTACTCATAGGTTGTATTAATTTGTTCTGCTTGTTCCAGAAATGCTGGCCAAAATATTTAAACTTCAATTGAATTGTTTGTCTTGGACGTCTGGTAATTATTAAATATATTTAGTGCACCATGTCCCTTTAAATCTATATTATAAAGTGATGCAAAAGTGAAAACTGCCTTTTAGTGAACTGTTTGTTTTATACACTGGCTCTTAGCACAGCAAGCGGCTGACTGTCCAGTAGTCATGTTAATTTCAAAGCTCAGAGAATCTGTAGCACTAAGCTCTATTTTTTTGAACAGTAGAAAAACTGGTGTGCTGTCTCCTTTAAGTCCCCTAGCCCCGCCCCTCACTCCTGATTGACAGAGCTGGCCCTGGTCACATGACCTGCCTCTATTTGAAGGTCACAAAAAAAGCAGCTTCCTTCAGAGAGGGAGAGAGAGAGCGAGAGGGAGGAGAGCGCAGAGAGAACGATCAATGCAAAATGGCTGCCAGTCTCTGGTTTATGCACATTTCCCTTTAAAGAAGAAAAAAAAAAAATAGTGTTTGGAATTTATTATTAATTTTTTTTTTTTTCTTTTTTTTTTTTTCCGTTTACATTTATTTTGTGTATTTGTTTTTTTTTGTACTGGATTTACCTTGTATGCCTCAGATTGCTGGATTATTGCACAGTGCACTTTATAAGGTTAGTATTGCTGATATCTGTACTGCGTCTTACCTTGTTAATTATAGACGCGACCTATAATTAAATCCCTTTTTTATTTATTTATTTTTTTTCCAAAGGGGGTTGCACTCTATACCCCACTCTGTTTCCAGATCATGTTTACTATGTCTGCGTTTTTTTCCTCATTTTCTCCCGTCTGTTGTACAGTGTCATGTACACAGCAGATCCTTTACACCTCTGCAACTTTGCTGCAGTAAAATATTTGTATTTTTCACGCCTTCGAAATAAAACTTTACTATGCCCTTTTTTTGATGGGATTAACAATTGTTTTTTTTTCACTGCACAATTGCTTAAAATATTTATATTTATCTGTTTTTGTTCTTCGCTGTAACATTTTATAATTTTTTTAGCTGTTGATCATTTTCTAAATTATTTGACTCCATCTAAAATATTGAATATTTTTAGTTGGTTATGATTTTGTTCTGTGTGTATTTTATATATGAAATGAAGAATATATACATATTTTTAATTGAACATCATTTTTATTTTTCTAACTGTTTTTGTTTTTATATTTTTTAATATATATTTTGTCTACTGGGGAAATTCATGCTACTGATTTGTGCTTAAATATCAACGGATTTGCATTCTCAATGCCACTGAGGCCTAACAAGAGGATACCGAAGGAAGGGAGGGAGGGGGGGGGAGGAGAGAGAGTGAGAGGTGGGGGGCTGGGGATATATTTTGTTCCTTTGCTGAATGCGTACATGCTGCTGTATATATGCAAACTGCAGGCATCTGCAATGTTTGTGATCTGAGTCTACTCTGAGTTTTATTTTTAAAAGCTTTGTTTGAAGGGGTGTGTGCTGGGCTACAGAAAGGTGCCAATTACTGTTTGATTGTTGTGTCACATAGGATTAAATCCTCTTTACATACTTAACCCTTTAAGAATAATCGAATAAATAAAGAATATAAAGGATAATAGTTAACTGTTTA
Organism: Bombina bombina; assembly: GCF_027579735.1. Classification (NCBI taxonomy): domain Eukaryota; kingdom Metazoa; phylum Chordata; class Amphibia; order Anura; family Bombinatoridae; genus Bombina; species Bombina bombina. Next base: position 425,083,807 of record NC_069505.1, read on the forward strand.
ATGTGTTTACATATGGCGCTTCTACTTGATGTTGTTTAACCAAATTCTAAATGTTATAGGAGAAGAGGGGTAGGCAGGTATTTAAATTTAGTCTTGAACCTAAGCTGTCAAGCAGTAGTATCGCAGTACGTGTTTATATAAACAAGCAGAATGGCGAATCATTTTCGTTTGTAGAACAAAATTTATATATATATATTACATTTGTAAGATTCATTTTTTTGTGACTTTGAGGGCAGTTATGCAATTTGTATAGGGAAATTGTTGTTTCTTTAATCACTTGGTTTCAAGATGATGGGGCACAGTGTCCCCCATTTCGCTGTGTTGCAGAGTGTTTAGTCTATCGCCACCCAAACACGTGAACTGTGCCTTCCAGCGTACTCTTGTCAAACCCACTACATCAGCTTCCAGGACGCTCTGCTTTGTACCAGATTTGTGTTTGGTCGGTTTTCCGATAGTTGTTTTTGTTGTGATTGCTGTTAAGTGAGATCTACGTGTGTGTGTGTAGGACGGTTAGGTAATTTTGCACCTCATTGCCCCAGCTTCCACTCCAACGCAAACACGGTGAGTATGCTGGGCAGAATGGCATGCGTTGCTTGTAAGTTCACACCCCTTGTTTATAAAATGATCTCTCAACTGTTAAACAAATAAGAATATAATCTCACTGTGCACAAAATGTATTTTTAGAAAAAATATTTGTTCCTAAATGAAATCTGACCAGTCTGGTTAAAAGGTATATTTGTGTATTATTATTTATTATTTTTTTTCACCTCATTTTATTTTTTTAAGAGACCATTTTCAACATTAGACTTTAGTGGTCAAAACAGAATTTATGCTTTGTATATTTTGATTGTTTTTGTTTAGGTTTGTGATCAGTTTGTTTTTAAAGCATAATGATGATACAGGTTCAGATCCCCAAATACGGAATTGCAAAATCCAAACATTTTAATATATTTTTTTTTAAAGTTTTCATCAAAAAAAGCTATTTTCCTCCCCTGTAAGTCACAGTATTCTCTGCCTGTGTCTTTTTGGTTTGTTTTTTTGTGTTCTTTAATGCAAATAATAGTCTATTTATTTCAAACTAATTATTACCTTTCTTATTACAGTACTGAGGGCCCCATATATACAAAAGTATTAAAAAATTATGTAAAACTACCTTTAGGTTACATGTATAAGCTGTATTACGTCATGTAAATAATATCTAAATCGGTGCTCGACAAACCCAGGAGCCAGGGAGCCACTGGCTCCTAGAATTTTACCCCTGGCTCCTAATTTTTTGGGTTATTCTCCATATATCTATGTACAGATCCCGCTGTCTGGCTTCTAAATATTCTTACTGCCTCCTAATTTTTAAACAGATTTGTCGAGCACTGACCTAAATGACATAGATATTGTTATATACAATTGGTCCCATCCCCCTCTCCAAACTGTCCCACTTTACAGATGCAGATTTTCCCAAATCCAAACTGTTCTGAAATCCAAACCTTTTCTGGTCCCAAGCAGTTTGGATACAGGGTTTTCAACCTGTACTGTAACGCCAGTTCGCCTTCTCTATATGATATTGGTATATAAGAGCCCGAATGTTGGCAGATCACCTTCATAAGAGCTGACTACAACAGTGCGGATCTCGGCAGGGCCCTCTACCCATTTAAACCCTATAAATGTTACCCTGTACACCGCCTATGTTTATAGCGCTGCAGAATCTGTTGGCGCTCTACAAATAACTAATAATAATGATAATAGAGTATGAATCGTATGACATCTTAAGGAAGGATCACTTGACTTGTGTACCTAAAAGAAACATTCTACTTGAAAATGTTTATTAATTTTGGGTAACCAACACCTTGGTTACCCAAAAGATGCAGTAGGTTTGTCTTTTACCTACTGCATCTTTTGGTCTTATGTATTAATAAAGAAACTTTGCTTTTATCGGAGGGCTCCACATTTTGATTTTTAGTGCGAGGATATTTCTATTGTCTTGGCGGTATTGGTCTGGGGGCGTTGGTGAGGCTTCCACTTCCTTGGCACCCAGTGTGTGGAGTATCTGTTTACGGAGGAACGTTGTTTTCGTTGCACAAAAAACGCCAATTAGTGCTGATTCATGAATAACTACACGTGACTGAGCACAGTTATATATGGCACACGTGAACTAGCAGCGTCTTGCTGTGGAAAGCTATAAAAAATGTACTAAGATAAGAGTCGGCCTGTAGTGGCTTAGAGACCAGCAGAAATATTAGAGGTTTAAGGGTTATAAAGTATATTAAAAGGCCACTAAACCCAAAATCTTTTTTTCTTGATTTAGATAGAACATACAAATTTAAACAACATTTTACTTCTATTATTTATTTTGCTTCATTTTTAGATATCCTTATTTGAAGAAAAAGCAATGCACATGAGTGAGCCAATCACATGAGGCTTCTATGTGCAGCAACCAATCAGCAGCTACTGAGCATATCTAGATATGCTTTCCAGCAAAGCATATCAAGAGAATAAAACAAATTACATAATAGAAGTAAATTAGAAAGATGTTTAAAATTGCATTCTCTTTCTAAATCATGAAAGAAAAAATGTGGGTTTCATGTCCCTTTAATATAACAATGTTGGTTGTGCGAAGCTGGGGAATGGGAAGTAAAGGCGTTATCTATCTTTTAAAATATTGGAGTAGCCTGTCCCTTTAATTTTGTCATTACTTCTAGTTCTTGCTCCACAGATAAATTTCACACTTATGCTCAAAATTAAGTCGGATGCATATTTTTGAGAGCCTGATAACTGGTTCTGTATGTAGCTGTATGTAAAACAATCTAAAAAATAAGCTGTGGGGTAACATTTACAAAACAAAACCAGGGTACTGCGCTTCTCATATGGTGATATAGACTAATCTCTAAACTTCCCCTAGTTGTAATCAATACTGATCTGATAAAGAATAGATCTGGACAAATGGTTTTCCTTTCGCATTTAGCTGTTGGGCCGTCCAGCTTAGAGTCAAGGGGCCACGTTCTGGCCCTCTAGCACTTTATATCTGCCTTCCACTATTACTTATTTATCATGGAGGTACATTGTAGCATATTCACCAGGATTGTATCTCAAAGTAAAATTTGAAGTGTTTTACAATCCAAACACGCCCCTTTAAAAGCATCTTGCGTACGTTTCTCACCTCTGCAGTGCCAGTTAGGTACAGCTATATAAGGGCTCTTGTGCATATCACCCAATGGCGGTGCAGCATTATAAGAGTCCTCAGTGTTATGCAATGCAGCTTCTCTGAGGTAGTGGTGGCGCTTAAAAAAACTATACTTTTCCAAATTCAATTACAGGAAACCTAGGCAAATTAAATAATTGTGCGTTGCTTTTTAATATGCATAATTGCACCTTTTATAGGGAAATCAATTTTGATTTAAAAATCCTTTTAATAGAATTTCTGCTGTTCCTTCATCACCCGCGGACAACAATAATAATGTGCCCTGTTGTTAAAAGATGGTTTTAACATGACCGGGAGGCCGCACACTTGTAGTTCCAAGTTCCCTTGTGTGTCACTTTCTTTTCTTCCTTTTCTGCAAAATAAAGTGAATTAAAGAAAAAAAGTACAAATATTTCCTTTTATAAGCCATGTCATTCTGTCACTGGAATGGATTTTCTTTTGCACATGGAACGTACATTTTAATATACGATATACATTTTTATACATTTTTCTCATCCATTTCCCGTCAGTTTGAGGCTCATGAATCCTCTTCTCCCACTTTGGGTTCCACGGTCTCTCTTACCCTCAGTTTGTGGCTCCGGGGCCCTATGGAGCTGTTTCTTACTCACATACTCATTACCTTTTTGTTGGCGTCCTGCGATTGACCCCAGTGTCAGACTTTATTAAATCTTCCGCATTGCTAGCTGACCCTTAGGTTTCCTAAAAAGTTGGTTTGTTTGATGGGGGCATCAGACCTTTTGTGGCGTTGTGTATGGTCACTGTGGTTTCCCTGTGTGCGATTCCTTGCGGTTGGGGATATGACTCTCACTCACGCTCCCTCCAGCTGTTATAATCCAGTCATTTAGAGTTCTCCTTTTCTTTAGCCACAAGTCTAAACAGAAGATAAACCTCTGATGAGCGCACTAACGTGATACCAACTCTTTATCCTATATAAATGTAGGTGCAGATTCGCGGAGGATGACATTTAACCTTAAGCAATAACGTGACCTGGTGCAATCCCAGATAATTTGTTTTAAAGTAGATTCATACAGACTGACATATTGGTAAACTGAGACACCTAATGCTTAGCCACTTTCTTAACCCCATTAATAATCTGACCACCGTGTAGTATTTAAATTACTTGTTTTTATGCCTGTGGGGGGGGGGTTCCTGTCAACAAATAAAGTCAGTGAGCATTAAAGGGACACTCAAGTCAAAATAGGCTTTTATGATTCAGAAAGAGCAGCAGTTTTAAGATACTTTCCAATTTACTTCCACTGTCAAATTTTGCACAATCTCTTTATATTCACACTTTTTGGGAAACAAGATCCTACTGAGCGTGTGCAGAAGCTCACAGGGTATACATATACTAGTCTGATTGGCTGATGTCTGTCACATGATACAGGGGGCGTAAAATGAGAGAGAAAATACAATTTAAATGTATTTCCTTCTGGTTTGTTTCCATTTAAACACCTTGTAATCACGGTCTGCTGCAGTCTTGCAATAAATTAACAATTGTGTGTGAACAAAAATTCAATGTATTAACACTTTGCGGCAGTTACTTTTTAATAGCTATATCCCCAATACACATTTGCTCTTGCCTTATTTAGAGAAGCCAGTCCGTACTTCTACCTAGAGAAGAGAAGCCTAGCAACAGTTGTTAGTAAAACGTGAGTTGTTCAGGAACTGTATCTATTTGCAGCTTCCTATTCTCAACATTTTAATTGATGTACAGTATATGTAAATATTAATGAATTGTAAAGGACCTGTTTTCAATAAATGTTAGAAATCAGGGCTTGACAAACCCAGGCGCCAGCTGGAATTTTACCCCTGGCATCTGACTTGTTTGTTTATTCGACCCATGTCAAAATTTTTAATGCTGTCCAGGGATGCACCCCTTGAAAAGCCATTTGAGTATGTTTATCATCTTCTCTGCTATAGCCATATAAGGACAGATAAATGCATTCTTGCACTCGTAATGCAGTCACTGTGTAGCATGTTGCAGGGTTTGTTTTTTGATCCAGCTTGGTTCACTGCATTGTGAGGAGGTTGAGACCATTGATTGGATACTACGTGCGCATGCAGTTTCTGATTGGCCCGTATCCTGCTGAGCACTAACCTGTGTTTATCTCCCTTTGCAAAGAGCATTTGTTTAATGCACTATTTGAATCCAAGCATTTTATTGTTCCATATCGATGACACTTGTAAACTTTGGGCCTTGTTTTTTTGTAAATTGTTCAGGCAGTAGAAGAACGCAGAGCTGTCTCATGTTTCGCATGGTCACAACACCACCGCCATTATCGCATGAGCTAATTATGAAGCTGTGTTGGGGGCTGGTACTAAAATGTGTTATTGCTACTCTGCAGTCTAGTTTTATGGCTGTAGAATCAGATGTCTCCTGTCCGGAGAAGTATACGGTGGCTGGCAGCAGCTCCTAGTGTGTACAAATAAGGTGTCTATGGAGAGTGTTTGCAGACATGTAATCTCTGCGCTCTGTCGCTATGGCTGCCGCTTACACTCTAAATGTCTACAGTTGTGCGCTCCAGAAACAAAACATTGTTAGTCATCCGATAAGGAAAGTGTTTGCTTCTGGCTTTGACATACGTTAGCTAAATGCTAATGTTAAGTGAGTATGTTGTGCTAAAGAATTGTTTGAGATTCACTAAAACAGGCTTAATGTTGTTTAATAGGCAATACAGCACTGTCACAAGCTTTGCAAGAAAATAACCAAGTAGATAATTGTGCAAACCTTCTGAATATGTTAAAGGGATATAATACTTTAGTAACAAGTATTATTACTTTAAGTAAACATAACAAACACTTATTTGTTTTCTTGCAAAATGAGCACTTACAAATTCTCACTATATGTCCCTGCCCACAGATAAACAAGGAAGTACACATTGCAAAACTTAAGTTTTAGGTCACATGATTTTTGCAGCAGAAGTCCTATATTAATCATGGGCAATAAACTAACTGTGGAGGTATTTTATTCTGTCTCCTAGCAACACTTAAAAAGAAACTCTATACCTTTGCCTTCCTCCTTGATTCTGATAGATATACTGAGGGATATAGTAAAGCTAAAGTAATTACAACAAGTGTGAGCTGTGTAGTTTATAAGCTTCAGCAGGTCGTGCCATTTGCAGTGGGTAGTAGGTGGGTGAATAGGTTCCGTAAGACACGGTGTGAGGGCAGCCGGTTGCTGTCTGCAACTCATTTCCCGTATGTTCTTGTATTAGTTGCATTCCTGAGATGTCTCGGCCTGCCAAGTTGTACAACACTTGCTGTAGCTCTGGAAGTGCATGGGGGAGGGCCGCCATAGGCTGTCTAACCCACGGCCCAGAGGCTAGAGGGGCCCTGCCATACATCCCACTTCCCCATGTCATGTTACTCCTTAGTATCTCCACATTTGCATCACACACATTACTGCTGCTTTCTGTGACTTGCCTCCTTTGTGGTGATCTCATTAATTCCAAATAACATAACCACATGTTGGCTCAGTGATGTCAGCTTGTTGGCTCTGTATCTCTCATCAGAAATGTATATGCAGCTTTATATAAACTTAATACACATACATGCAGGGGTGGGAAAATACCCTAGTTTACTAGTGCATGTATAAAAACACTTGTCTACTCAGCGTTTAAATATACTAAAGCCTTGTTTTGTTTTTGTAGATTGTATGTGTGTATGTATGTATATGTGTGTGTGTATATGTGTGTGTGTGTGTATATATATATATATATATATATATGTATATGTATATATATATATATATATATATATATATATATGTATATGTACATTATTTATATGTTCATTGACCCTGCAAATGAAGTCAGAAATTTGACTTCTATTTAACATTTAGTGCAGTGGTACTTTCTTTTTTTTGTGGTCTAGAAAGCTGCTCTAGTAATACATTGTCATCTTGAACTGACATATATATGTATCACAGGTGGTGTAGAGGAGAGTGCGGGGCCCTCTAGAGTTATGGGATAGTTTAGCAATTCTACTAATGTCTGTAGATATGCAGTGATTCTGGTGTCCATTATAGTTACCCCAACCTAAGTCTGGTTCTCTAGGTTGTAAGCTCTTCTGTAGCAGTGTAGTTTATGTAATATTGGGTATTGGGTGTGAGAGGGTTGTCGTGTATTGATTAGTTCAGTGCTTGACGAATATGTTCAAAAATTAGGAGCCAGTAAGAATATTTAGGAGCCAGGCATATTTTTAGGAGCCAGACAGTTGGATTTGTATATAGATATATTGAGAATAACCAAAAAGTTAGGAGCCAGGGGTAAAATTCTAGGAGCCAGTAGCTCCCAGGCTCCTGGGTTTGTCGAGCTCTGGATTAGTTTGTATATGAATTTAATTTGAGAGCTTTTCAACATTGCATAGAATGATGAAGATAGCAAATCATATTTGTTTGTATCTGATGAAAACTAAAATACTGATTATCCGCACTGTAGATGTATATATGTGGATATAATGCCTGGAAACCTTTAGACTAACAAGTGACACTTTTCATATTTTTAAGTATATGTGCTAAGTTTAGTTTATCAAAATAGGAATGGTCAGAAGGGGTTAAATCCTGGTATTCACCTGGTTGGAGATCTGGTCTAGTCATATCAGTGTTAGCAACCAATAGTTTATTTTTGTTTTATATATATATATTGGCAAGTGCTACGGTTTGATTGCCAGTGTTTCTAATAAGTGGTTAATATAAAGTTGAGTTGTGTTTTTTGTTTTTTTTAAATAATTGAATTCCTTCCTTTCTGGAGTGTTTTTTGTTAAAATCCCACTGCATACACCATCACAAAGCACCCAACACCCTGCTTAGGCTGAAGCACGTGATACGCCATTGTTTAGCGGCTTTGCTGACTTGACCTAAGTGACCCAAATAGTTGTGTGAGCTGGCGCTCTGCCAAAAAAAGTTTTGCTACATTGTTACTTGTCTGCAAGCGCTAGTAATCTTTTATGTGCAAAAGCTGAAGAGCTGCTTATTGGCTAATTGGGATTTGTTTTATATATAAGGTTTTCAAAACTGGTAACCATGTTTTATTGTTCTGATGATGGTTATTGCATATTGTAAACCTCTAGGGAGGAGTTCCCTTTAAAGGAGCACTAAATACAGACAAATTGCACAATTAACATGTGTTTAATATAAAGACAATGTAATAGCACTTACTCTGAATTTGAAATAAGCAGTAAAAAAAAACTGACACCTTTTATCTTTTCCCCATTTGTCGGTGTAGTATCGAAATCTGTGACCCGACGGAATGTGTGACCGTGACGTCACCACATTCCTCAGCGCACACGTGACTGGTTGACCACCAATCACCTGCTAGAGACACCTCCTTCGTCACGGTCGCACATTACTAAGAGGCAATAATATATTCCTGACCTAATGGCTATATACCAGGTAACAATATTAAGTACTTGGAGTTAAAGTGAATGTAAATTTTAATGCTAAAGTGCCTGGATTTTAAAACTTCGATCAAAAACAGAGGCACTTTAATTCATCAAAATCTACATTTCACTCCTGTTGTGAAAAAAAACTTACCTTTCAATCTTCACAGCAGCTCAAGCTTCCTCCGGTCTCACAAGCCATTTCTGATGTCAGAAATGATTGATAGGTCATCCTCCAATCCCCGCTTCCCCCCCCCCCCCCCCCTCCGGGGGAATCAGTGTCTGATTCAACACTTTGATTGGTGGAAGCCGGATGCCTCATTTTAGACCCAGGAAGAGGCTTTGAAATGGGTGGAGGAAGCTGGAGCTGCTGTGAAGATTAAAAGATAAGTTTTTTCACAAAAATTAAAGTGCCCCTGTTTTTAATCGAAATTTTAAAAACCGGGCACTTTAGCATCAAAATTTACATTCACTTTAAGACGGTAATGCGACACGAGAAAGTAGATGTGTGTAGTAGAGACGGAGGACGTGAACCTAAAAAGTGAATATGCAGAGAGATTGAAATAGAAATATCTAATATTGAGGGCAAGCAACATCTTAACTCTGCCGTCGGTGTGGTGCTTTAGAGATAAGTTGCTTTAGGAGAATAAAAGAGCACAATGCAATAGCTCCTTTGCTTGTATAATTTTCCCACCCAGATCAATGTGAGCACTCAGATGCGAGCACTCGGAATGTGCGACCGTGACGAAGGAGGTGTCTCTAGCAGGTGATTGGTGGTCAACCAGTCACGTGTGCGGTCAGGAATGTGGTGACGTAATGGTCACAAATTCCGTCGGGTCGCAGATTTCGACATGACACCGGTTCCCCCTGTGTCACGTGACAGCCATCAGCCAATCACAGACTAGTATATGTATACCCTGTGAGCTTGTGCACATACTCAGTAGGAGCTGGTGCCTTTTTAAAAGTGTGTATATAAAAAGATTATGCAAAATGTAATAGAATTAAAACTGCTCTATCTGAATGATGTTTCATTTTGAATTTAGCGTCCCTTTAAGTCTCTGTAATCTGAAGTCTGGTAAACTAGTGTAGAATCCTGCAGTTGAGATAACATGCACAGTTGTTGTACGGTAGAAAGTGCTCTGGTTTGTGCACAGTAGCGCTGCAGCAGCCAGAGAGCTAAACGCAGAATTCATTCAGATTTGTATATTTCTTCTATAAGATACAAGTCCACGGATTCATCCTTTACTTGTGGGATATTATCCTCCTGCTAACAGGAAGTGGCAAAGAGCACCACAGCAGAGCTGTCTATAGAGCTCCTCCCTTGACTCCACCCTCCAGTCATTCTCTTTGCCTACTCTAAGTAATAGGAAGGGTAAAGTGAAAGAGGTGATAAAATGTTAGTTTTTATTTTCTTCAAGCAAGAATTTTTTATTTTAAATGGTACCGGTGAGTGCTATTTCTTCCCAGGCAGCAGATGAATGAAGATTTCTGCCTGGAGACTGATGATCTTAGCAGTTGTTACTAAGATCCAAAGTAGTTCACACAGAATGGCTGAGGAGTACTTAAGAAACTTCAGTGTGAGGAATGTTTTTCATGCTACAAGCATTGAGGTATGTTCAGTCATTTTTTTCTGGAGAGACTGTGTTTTTTCAGAATTGGGTGACAGTATCCCCATGAGGGAAAGGGTAAGCAGTAATCCTAATGTATAGAGAGGGGTATTACTGGACCTGTATGTTGGGCTGTAAAAAATGGTTGACACTGATGACATGATGTTTGTGGAGCAAACGATTCTATGTTGGGAGTTTATATAACTTTTTTTGTGCAAACGTTTTCAATTTATTTTAACAATGGAGGGTACACATGGCTTCATTTAGATGGGTATATGAACCCACATGGCTAGGTTTTAGACCGCTCTGGTGCGGTTATTGTTAAGGCTGTGAGACATTGAGTTAGATGGGCGGGGCCTATTTTCGCTCCTCAGTTGCGCAGTTGTATTTCCCAGGTAAGCAAGCACAAGCTCCAACTCCGGTGGGCCTTTCAGGACAGTTTGGGCCTAATCGAAGGGTTAATCCGATTTTGCAGACCCCTGAGGGCAGGTAGGCGCCACAGCAGGGGGGGTTGTTTATAACGTTTTTTGGAAATAACGTTTTTGGTTCTTAAGGGTTAAGTATTCCTTTTCTTGTGGGGCAATCTTAGCTGACAAGTTGGGATAGATTTCTCACAAAATTTAGATAATTTTATCTTTTTAAAGCAGTTTTGGAAAAATGTTATGCTTTTTTTCTCTTAAAGGCGCAGTATCGTTTTTTTCAGATTGATATTTTTTTCACAAAATAAAGTGTTTTCAAGCCTGTTTGTGGTCATTACTAGCCTGTTTTAACATGTCTGACATTGAGGAAAGACAATGTTCTATGTGTTTAGAAGCCATTGTGGAACCCCCACTTCAAATGTGTCCCTCATGTACTGAAAGGGCCTTACATTGCAAAGAACATATTTTAGCTGATAAAAGTATGTCTCAGGATGATTCTCAGTCAAAAGAAAATCAGGTTATGCCATCTACTTCTCCCCAAGTGTCACAACCTTTAACGCCCGTCCAAGCGACGTCAATAGTGCGTCTTTCACCCTGCAAGATATGGCAGAGGTATTATCTAAACTGCCTGGTTTACAGGGTAAGCGCAGTAGGTCCGGTATTAGAGTAAATGCTGAGCCCTCTGATGCTTTATTTGCCATCTCCGATGTACCCTCACAGTGTTCTGATTTGGGGGTGGGGGAATTGCTGTCTGAGGGAGAGCTTTCTGATTCAGAAAAGATGTTCCCTCAAACAGATTCGGATGTGACGGCCTTTAAGTTTAAGCTTGAAAACCTCTGCTTGTTACTCAGGGATGTTTTAGCGACTCTGGATGATTGTGACCCTATTGTCATCCCACCAGAGAAATTGTGTAAAATGGATAAATATCTAGAGGTCCCTACTTACACTAATGTTTTTCCAGTCCCTAGAAGAATTTCGGACATTGTTACTAAGGAATGGGATAGACCAGGCATTCCGTTCTCTCCCCCTCCTACTTTTAAGAAAATGTTTCCCATATCTGACACCATTCTTGATTCGTGGCAGACGGTCCCTAAGGTGGAGGGAGCTATTTCTACCCTGGCTAAGCGTACAACTATATCTATCGAGGACAGTTGTGCTTTCAAAGATCCTATGGATAAAAAATTAGAAGGGCTTCTAAAGAAGTTGTTTATTCATCAGGGTTTTCTTCTGCAACCTATAGGGTGCATTGTTCCAGTAACTACTGCAGTAGCTTTTTGGTTTGAGGCTCTAGAGGAGTCTCTTAAGGTTGAGACCCCATTAGATGATATTTTGGATAGAATTAAGGCTCTCAAGCTGGCGAATTCTTTTATTACAGATGCCGCTTTCCAAATGGCTAAATTAGCAGCAATGAATGCAGCCTTTGCCATTTTAGCGCGTAGAACGTTATGGCTTAAGTCGTGGTCTGCTGATGTGTCATCTAAATCCAAGCTTTTAGCTGTTCCCTCTACTTCCTCATCCGCCTCCAAGCAGGAGGGGAACTTTGCTCAATCCAAGTCAGTCTGGAGACCTAACCAGACCTGGAATAAAGGTAAACAGGCCAAGAAGCCCGCTGCTACCAAGACAGCATGAAGGGGCAGCCCCCGATCCGGAACCGGATCTAGTAGGGGGCAGACTTTCTCTCTTCGCTCAGGCTTGGGCAAGAGATGTTCAGGATTCCTGGGCATTAAAAATTGTGACCCCGGGGTATTGTCTAGAATTCAAAGATTCTCTCCCAAGGAGGATATTTCATCTTTCACGTTTGTCTGTAAACCAGACAAAAAGAGAGGCTTTATGCTGTGTAGAAGACCTATATACCATGGGTGTAATCTGCCTAGTTCCAAAAGTGGAACAAGGGCAGGGGTTTTTCTAAAATCTGTTTGTGGTTCCCAAAAGAGAGGGAACCTTCAGACCGATTTTAAATCTCAAAACTCTAAACAAATTTCTCAGAGTCCCATCGTTCAAGATGGAGACTATACGAACCATTTTATCAATGATCCAAGAGGGTCAATATATGACAACCGTGGATTTGAAGGATGCGTATCTTCACATTCCTATCCACAAAGATCTTCACCAGTTCCTCAGGTTTGCCTTCCTGGACAAACATTACCAGTTTGTGGCCCTTCCTTTCGGGTTGGCCACAGCTCCCAGAATTTTCACAAGGGGGCTAGGGTCCCTTCTGGCGGTTCTAAGGCCGCGGGGCATCGCAGTGGTGCCCTATCTGGACAATATTTTGATTCAGGCGTCAACTTACCATCTAGCCAAATCTCACACGGACATCGTGTTGGCTTTTTTAAGAACTCACGGGTGGAAGGTGAACATAAAAAAGAGTTCACTAGTTCCTCTGACTAGTTCCATTCCTAGGAACTCTGATAGACTCGGTAGACATGAAGATTTTTCTGACGGAGGTCAGAAAATCAAAGATCTAAACCACTTGCCGAGCACTTCATTCCATTCTTCGGCCATCAGTGGCTCAGTGTATGGAGGTAATTGGACTAATGGTAGCGGCAATGGACATAGTTCCGTTTGCTTGCTTACATCTCAGACCACTTCAGCTGTGCATGCTCAGACAGTGGATTGGGGATTATGCGGATTTATCTCCGCGGATAAATCTGGATCTAGAGACCAGAGACTCTCTTCTCTGGTGGTTGTCACTGGATCATCTGTCCCAGGGAATGTGCTTCCGCAGGCCAGCATGGGTCATAGTGACGACGGACGCCAGCCTCTTGGGCTGGGGTGCAGTCTGGAATTCCCTAAAGCTCAGGGTGTGTGGACTCAGGAGGAGTCCTTACTACCAATAAATATTCTGGAAATGAGAGCGATATTCAACACGCTTCAAGCGTGGCCTCAGCTGGCTTCGGCCAAATTCATAAGGTTCCAGTCAGACAATAAGACAATAAATAGCAAAGAGTTCTCTAGCGATGATAGAGGTTTCCAAAATAATTCAATGGGCAGAGACTCACTCTTGCCATCTATCAGCAATATATATCCCAGGAGTGGAGAACTGGGAAGCAGATCTTCTAAGTCGTCAAACTTTTCATCCGGGGGAGTGGGAACTCCATCCGGAGGTGTTTGCAAAATTGATTCATCAATGGGGCACACCGGAATTGGATCTGATGGCATCTCGTCAGAATGCCAAACTTCCTTGTTACGGGTCCAGATCAAGGGATCCTCAAGCAGTACTGATAGATGCTCTAGCAGTACCGTGGTCGTTCAACCTGGCTTATGTGTTTCCTCCTTTTCCTCTACTACCTCGTCTGATTGCAAGAATCAAACAGGAGAGGGCTTCGGTAATATTGATGTCGCCTGCGTGGCCACGCAGGACTTGGTATGCAGACCTGGTGGAAATGTCATCTCTGCCACCGTGGAAACTGCCACTGAGACAGGACCTTCTCATTCAGGGTCCGTTCCAACATCCAAATCTAGTTTCTCTGCAGCTGACTGCCTGGAGATTGAACGATTGATTCTATCTAAGCGGGGATTCTCTGAGTTGGTCATTGATACCTTGGTTCAGGCTCGGAAGCCTGTCACTAGGAAAATTTATCATAAGTTATGGCGTAAATATCTTTATTGGTGCGAATCCAAAGGCTACTCATGGAGTAAGATCAGGATTCCTAGGATTTTGTCCTTTCTCCAAGAAGGATTGGAGAAGGGGTTATCAGCTAGTTCCTTAAAGGGACAGTTTTCTGCTTTGTTAATCTTACTACACAAGCGTCTGGTAGATGTCCCAGACGTTCAGTCGTTTTGTCAGGCTTTGGTTAGAATTAAGCCTTTGTTTAAACCTGTTGCTCCGCCATGGAGTTTGAATTTAGTTCTTAATGTTCTTCAAGGGGTTCCGTTTGAACCCATGCATTCCATAGATATTAAACTTCTATCTTGGAAAGTTCTGTTTTTAGGTACTATCTCTTCTGCTCAAAGAGTTTGAGCTATCTGCATTACAATGCGACTCACCTTATCTTATATTCCATTCTGATAAGGTGGTTTTGCGTACTAAACCTGGATTCCTTCCTAAGGTTGTTTCAAATAAGAATATTAATCAGGAAATTGTTGTTCCTTCTCTGTGTCCTAACCCTTCTTCTAAGAAGGAGCGTCTGTTACATAACTTGGACGTGGTTCGTGCTTTGAAGTTTTACTTGCAAGCGACCAAAGATTTCCGTCAAACATCTTCTCTGTTTGTTGTCTATTCTGGAAAGTGTAGAGGTCAAAAAGCTACGGCTACTTCTCTTTCTTTTTGGCTGAAAAGCAGCATCCGTTTGGCATACGAGACTGCTGGACAGCAGCCTCCTGAAAGGATTACAGCTGATTCTACTAGAGCGGTGGCTTCCACATGGGCTTTTAAAAACGATGCTTCTGTTGAACAGATCTGTAAGGCTGCGACTTGGTCTTCCCTTCATACCTTTTCCAAATTTTACAAATTTGATACTTTTGCTTCTTCGGAGGCTATTTTTGGGAGAAATGGTTCTTCAAGCAGTGGTGCCTTCTGTTTAACCATCTGTCTTGTCCCTCCCGTTCATCCGTGTCCTGTATCTTTGGTATTGTATCCCACAAGTAAAGGATGAATCCGTAGACTCGTCGTATCTTATAGAAGAAAAGGAAATTTATGCTTACCTGATAAATTGATTTCTTCTATGATACGACGAGGCTACGGCCCGTCCTGTCAATTTAAGACAGATTGTATTTTTTGGTTTAAAACTTCAGTCACCTCTGCACCTTTTTAGTTTCTCATTTTCTTCCTATACCTTCGGTCGAATGACTGGGGGTGGAGTCAAGGGAGGAGCTATATAGACAGCTCTGCTGTGGTGCTCTTTGCCACTTCCTGTTAGCAGGAGGATAAGATCCCACAAGTAAAGGATGAATCCGTGGACTCGTATCATAGAAGAAATCAATTTATCAGGTAAGCATAAATTTACTTTTTGTGTTGTCAGTCTGACAAAACAGTGAGATGCAGGCGACAGTGCATGAGCCAAACCAAAATAATCTGTCCCTTTTTGTCCCGCTCTTAGCAGCGTCTCTGTGCGAATTGTAATATTATAAGGGTTTTACATTGAGCCAGTGAAGAGGAATACATGTGCAAGCTCCCAGTAGTGCATACCTAGGTATGCTTTTCAATAAAGGCTACTAACAAAGTGAATTTTAAAATTCTCTTAAAACTAAAAGTTTGACTTCCATCCCTTTTTAAATGCAACTATTTTCTACCAAGAGTTATCCATTTAAATTGACTATGAAATGAATAGGAAGTGTATGTTTGTGCACAGCCGGTTATAGGCTGTTTTTGCTGTGTGTGCAGTGCCTCACTCCTTCAGCAGAAAAGCAAATCCACATAAGAACATGAAATAACGGTCTGCTTTAGTATTATAAACACATGTGGCTTAGTAATGATGGTTTGTGCCCTCCTAATCAATGCTTTGATCACTCCTATGTACCTTTTTATTGATCAGCTACGGTGTTAATGTATTCTACTAGTGCACGCACCTGGCACCACGGGCGCTGCCACTTACACTGTCTGATGCCCTCTGACCTGAAGTAAAACCAGGCTGTCACATCCGGTGTTTACTGGGGAGAGCAGTACATAAACCATTATTCCTTGTTACATAATTCCCTCAAGCAGACAAACGCACAGCAATGGTGCAGAGTCCATCAAACCTCTTCAGTCTCCAATTACCTGATTGTGATTATATCGATCTGAAGAGAACTTATTCTGTTTCCAATGTTTGTCACAAGGAAACTCCCCCTGACCAGTGAGAAGCAGCAAGAAGCCATTGTTTTTATAGTCCTCATCTAATGAAACGCAAGATCTGAGATTTAACTCATTGGTTGCTGTAGAGGGCAATACGTTCTACCCTGATTGCCAAAGAACGGTTAGAAGATCACTGAAACCAGCCTGTTGAAATGTCACTATATATATATATATTTATATTTATGTATGTATTCACAATTAAAGGGATATGAAACCCAGATCACAATTTTTTTAAAGTTTCCAATTTACGTCTAATATGAAATTTGCTTTGTTCTCAAGATATTCTTTGTTGAAGAGATACCTAGGTAGGCATCTGAAGCACTGCATGGCAGGAAATAGTGCTGCCCTCTAGTGCTCTTGCAAACGGATAACACTCTTGTAAAACTGCTGCCATATTGTGCTCCAGAAATGGGCTGGCTCCTAAGCTTATGCCCCCTGCTTTTCAACAAAAGATACCAAGAGTACAGAGAAAAATAGATAATAGAAGTAAATTAGAAAGTAGTTTAAAATGGCTGCTTTATCTGAAAGATGAAAGAAATTTGCTTTTCATGTGAATCCTTTAAGCAACAGATTCCAAAAGATCCAAAAGAGTGCACAATAAATGTTTTGCAAATGCGCAGTATAAAGCCACAATGAAAATGAGCTTTGAAAAGAACCTGCACATAAGTTGCATTTAAACTGTCATTTTGTTTGGCACAATTTGCATTATTTTGCACTCCAGGGACACACCTCTTTAGTATGTTTATCTTGTTTGTTAAATAAGGTGCTGCGCTAATCAAGAAATCACTTCCGAGTCACGAACACCCCACTCCAGCATCTCTGTATTTAGGGGGAGCAATAGCAGGCAAAACACATAGCTTAAGTTCATTAGGGAGTGATTTTATTGGGGATTAGCTACGTTATGGAGAATTACACTTTGGGATAAAGTTCCCTTAGTAGCAGCTTGTACCCCTGAGTTTGCTGTTGCGTTAATCAGTGACCCAGAACATCTGATTTATTAATGACATACACACGTTATACTGCCGGTTGTGGTGATATTATAGGGTTAATACGTTTATTTGATCATCCTGTATTCATCTCTAAGGCTTCCAGTGTTTATAATATAACCTTATGCTGAAGGGGCACACCTCATTTTAAAGGGACCGTTAAACCCCTTGTAATTAAAGGGACAGTATACTGTAAAATTGGTTTCACTTAAAGGACCCCTCAATACAGTAGAAGTGTATAATTAAAAAGTGCATAGTAAAAAGACAATGATTTAACACTGAATTTCAAATAAGCAGTAGATTTTTTTTTTTCTGTCAAATGTATTTTTTCTCCCATTGTCCAGCCTCCCTGTATCATGTAAAAGACATCAGCCAATCACAGACTAGTATACTTATACCCTGTGAACTTATGCACATGCTCAGTAGGATCATGTTCCCCAGAAAGTGTGCATATAAAAATGTGATAATGGAATTAAAGGGACATAATACTCATATGCTAAATCACTTGAAACTGATGCAGTATAACTGTAAAAAGCTGACAGGAAAATATCACCTGAGCATCTCTATGTAAAAAAGGAAGATATTTTACCTCACAATCTCCTCAGCTCAGCAGAGTAAGTTCTGTGTAAAAAGTTATACTCGGCTGCTGCCCAGCTGCAGGTAAAAAAAATTAAAAAAATGAAGAAATGAACAGCAGCCAATCAGCATCAGCAGTGCTGAGGTCATGAACTCTTACTGTGATCTCATGAGATTTGACTTAACTCTCATGAGATTTCATAGTAAGCTTCCTTTAACTGATTGGTGAAATAATATGAGAGTGCACAATGCTAGTTCCTTCAGATGTCCCAGGACAAACACACTAAAATGCTGCTTAGAAATCCTTTACAATGGGAGGTGGCTACTGAGGGACTTTTGAGGTAAAATATCTTTCTTTTTTACATAGAGATGTTCAGGAGATATTTTCTAATCAGCTTTTTACAGCTATGCTGCATCACTTTCAAGTGTTTAAACATTTGGGTATTATGGCCCTTTAAATTGGGAAAGTGTCTTAAAACTGCTGCTTTATCTTAATCATAAAAATGTATTTTGACTTAAGTGTCCTTTTAATGTGTTTACAATTACTCGTTATGCCAGCTGCAGCGTTTACAATGTATGGGAAATAGCACCTTTAGGTATATGTTTGTATATGAAGTAGCAACAACAACCAAATGAAATAGGTTAGGCTAGAAGGGAAAGCAAACCTCATCTTCTGTCTAATTATTTACACAAGTCCTCCTTGTCTGCTTTATTACGGTTTACTCAAAGGCCAAGATTTAGGGCCCAATTCTAGCAAAGCTCTGGGCTGGTGACGTTCTATAAGATGCTCTCAGTCCTACATCCCTGATGGAATTATATAAAGCCACTTTTACGGTGTCTCACTAAGGGGCGTATACTGCATTTTACTATGGGAGGGAGATTACAGAAGTGCACAATGAAAATCATAATTTACAAATCACACAAAATTACACAGGAAAAAATGTATTGTTAAAGGGCCATGATACCCAAATGTTTAAACACTTGAAAGTGATGCAGCATAGCTGTAAAAAGCTGACTAGAAAATATCACCTGAACATCTCTATGTAAAAAAGAAAGATATTTTACCTAAAAAAAATCCTCCGTAGCCACATCCCATTGTAAAGGACTTTAAGCAGCAAATCAGTATGTCTGTCCCAGGACAGCTAAGGGAGTGAGCCTCGTGCACTCTCATGTTTTTTCCCTATTCAGTGTAAGGAAGTTTACAATGAAATCTCATGAGTTAAGTGAAATCTCATGAGATCACAGTAAAAGAGTTCATGACCTCAGCACTGCTGATGCTGATTGGCTGCTGTTCATTTCTTCATTTTTTTTTTCATTTTTTTTTTTTTAACCTGCAGCTGGGCAGTAACTGAGTATTACTTTTTACACAGAACTTATTCTGCTGAGCTGAGGAGATTATGAGGTAAAATATCTTCCTTTTTACATAAAGATACTCAGGTGATATTTTCCTGTCAGCTTTTTACAGTTATGCTGCATCAGTTTCAAGTGATTTAGCATATGAGTATTATGTCCCATTAAAGGGACAGTATTACACTCATTTTCATATAACTGCATGTAATACACTACTATAAAGAATAAGATGCACAGATACTGATATAAAAATCCAGTATAAAACTGTTTAAAAACTTACTTAGAAGCTTCCAGTTTAGCTCTGTTGAAAAGGTAGCTGGAAAGCCCACTGCAAGTGGTAAATATTAGAAAACCCCATCCCCCTTCTTTTGCATATGAAAAGACCCTTTACACAAACAGGAGCAAGCTGGAGAAGGTAGCTGACGGTATTCACATAAAACTTTGGGGCTTGGTTAGGGGACTGAAAATCAGAGCAATGTTATTAAAAAAATAAGCAAAACTATACATTTTTTGTAAAAAAAAAAAACTTTATGGGCTATATAAATGGATCATCTACAAAGAAAAAATGAGTCTATAACGTCCCTTTAACCCCTTAACGACCAAGGACGTACGCCACACGTCCTCAAAAAAAATACAGTTAATAACCGAGGATGTGTGGCGTACGTCCTTGGTCTGGAAAGCAGCTGGAAGCAATCCTGCTCGCTTCCAGCTGCTTTCCGGTTATTGTAGTGATGCCTCGATATCGAGGCATCCTGCAATAACCCCCCTTGGCCATCCGATGCAGAGAGAGCCACTCTGTGGCCCTCTCTGCACCGGACATCGGTGGCCGGTATCGTTGGTGGGTGGGAGCAAGTCTGGGAGGCGGGTGGGCGGCCATCGGTGTGCCGGATGAAGGGGAGGGGGGCGGGACAGGCGGGGGCGCGCACGGGAGCGGCGGACGGGCGCATGCACGGGGTGGGAGCGGGAGGGAACCGCTACACTGCAGAAAAAAAAAAGTTAAGAAAAGTAAAAAAAAAAAACATTTAACAAAATAAATGATGATCTAAGGGTTCTGGAAGGGGTGGGGTTTGGTCTGGGGGGGGAGCTACACTACAGAAAAAACCAATAAACATACTTTTGTTACTAAACTGGGTACTGGCAGACAGCTGCCAGTACCCAAGATGGCGCCCATTAAGGCAGAGGGGGTGGGTTAGAAAGCTGTTTGGTGGGGGATCAGTGAGGTTGGGGGCTAAGGGGGGATCCTACACAGCAGCATATGTAAATATGCCACACAAAAAAACCCCCCAAATATAGCTTTTATTTTAGTACTGGCAGAGTTTCTGCCAGTACTTAAGATGGCGGGGACAATTGTGGGGTGGGGGAGGGAAGAGAGCTGTTTGGGAGGGATCAGGGGGTCTGATGTTTTAGGTGGGAGGCTGAGCTCTAAACTAAAGCTAAAATTAACCCTGCAAGCTCCCTACAAGCTACATAATTAACCCCATCACTGCTAGCCATAATACACGTGTGATTAACAGCGGCATTTGGCGGCCTTCTGATTACCACAAAGCAACGCCAAAGCCATATATGTCTGCTATTTCTGAATAAAGGGGATCCCAGAGAAGCATTTACAACCATTTGTGCCATAATTGAACAAGCTGTTTGTAAATGATTTCAGTGAGAAACCTAAAATTGTGAAAAATGTAACGTTTTTTTTAATTTGATCGCATTTGGCGGTGAAATGGTGGCATGAAATATACCAAAATGGGCCTAGATCAATACTTGGGGTTGTCTACTACACTATACTAAAGCTAAAATTGCCCCTAAAAGCTCCCTACATGCTCCCTAATTAACCCCTTCACTGCTGGGCATAATACACGTGTAGTGCGCAGTGGCATTTAGCAGCCTTCTAATTACCAAAAAGCAACGCCAAAGCCATATATGTCTGCTATTTCTGAACATAGGGGATCCCAGAGATTAATTTAAAATAATTTAAGCCATAATTGCACAAGCTGTTTGTAAATAATTTCAGTGAAAAAATTAGTGAAAAAGTGATATTTTTTTTTGTATTTAATCACATTTGGCGGTGAAATGGTGGCATGAAATATACCAAAATGGGCCTAGATCAATACTTTGGGATGTCTACTAAAAAAAAATATATACATGTCAATGGATATTCAGAGATTCCTGAAAGATATTAGTGTTCTAATGTAACTAGCGCTAATTTTGAAAAATAATGGTTTGGAAATAGCAAAGTGCTATTTGTATTTATGGCCCTATAACTTATATAAAAAAGCAAAGAAGATGTAAACATTGGGTATTTCTAAACTCAGGACAAAATTTAGAAACTATTTAGCATGGGTGTTTTTTGGTGGTTGTAGATGTGTAACAGATTTTGGGGGTCAAAGTTTTCCTCATATTTTATAATTTTTTTTATAGTAAATTATAAGATATGATGAAAATAATGGTATTTTTAGAAAGTCCATTTAATGGCGAGAAAAACGGTATATAATATGTGTGGGTACAGTAAATGAGTAAGAGGAAAATTACAGCTAAACACAAACACAGCAGAAATGTAAAAATAGCCTTGGTCCCAAACGGACAAAAAATGGGAAAGTGCTGTGGTCATTAAGGGGTTAAGGTGCATCAACAATCGTAACAAAATTGTTCACCAAAAGTCATATTTTACAAAATCGTAAAATTTGTATATTACATAGAAATAAATTGTAATAAATATGCACAGTGTAAATCGGAATTTTAAGTACACTGGATGCGCAAAAAAACACACAAATTCACACTTAGAAGTACAAAATACAAAGCATAATTGTTTTTTGGTCAAATGTGCTGAATATGGGCTTTCCATGGGCGTATATGAAATGGTCTCCCAAATCCCAGAGTAATTCGGTAAAGATTTGCGCCCTATAGTTCTCACTTTTTCTCTCTCGCATGTTAAAACGTGGCAAGCTTTTATCAAAATACTCAAAACGCTAATTATTCTGAAGGGAAAACCTATGCATCTGAATATAACCGCAATTTAAAGGTACAGTGCTGAGAACAGCATTTGTATTAGGCGTAATATTGAAGTTTAAAGGGACAGTCAACACCAGAATTTTTGTTCTTTAAAAAGAAAGATAATCCCTTTATTACCCATTCCCCAGTTTTGCATAACCAACACAGTTATAATAATACACGTTTTACCTCTGTAATTATCTTGTATCTAAGCTTCTGCTGACTGCCCCCTTATTTCAGTTCTTTTGACAGACATGCAGTTTAGCCAATCAGTGCTCAGTCCTAGGTCACTTTATGTGCATGAGCTCAATGTTATCTATATGAAACATGTGAACTAATGCCCTCTAGTGGTCAAAATGTATTTAGATTAGAGGCAGTCTTCAAGGTCTAAGAAATTAGCATATGAACCTCCTAGTTTTAGCTTTCAACTAAGAATACCAAGAGAACAAAGCAAAATTGGTGATAAAAGTAAATTGGGAAGTTGTTTAAAATTGCATGCCTTATTTAAAACATGAAAGTTTTTTTTGGACTTGACTGTCCCTTTAAACATACGCTGGGGTCTCCCTCTGTACTTCTTCGTCCTCCATTGCAAACTTTTACCTAACAGAGAACTCTCATTATTTCTATTGGAGACAGCTCACCACTCGCAGGGACAGACCCTTTTTATAGAATTCCAAGAGGGCTGCCCCCGCAAGTGTTTGAGTGAAAAACGCATCTAGACTGGCAAATTATTTAGAATCTTCCCTTTAGAGAGAACCAAAAATCTATTTCTTTACATCTGTCAAGTCCCCCTCTCACACACACACTGGTCACATTATTTTATCTTCTTGTTTACCTGGTTTTTATGAAATTACAACTTAAAAGGAAATGAAACCCAAAACATTTCTTTCATGATTTAGCTTACACATTTTACACAACTTTCTCAATTTAAAATATGGGGAGGCGAAAAGTGAGTTTAAAATTCTCCACTAAATCCAAAATGTGAGATATGCAAATGAGGTTCACAATGGCATAAAGGGAAGTCTGCCTTAAAAAGCAGGCTAGAAGTAAAAAAGTGAGTCATTGTGAACCTCATTTGCATATCTCACCCAGAATCCTTTGCTGCATTGGAAACAGTGTAATCAGAGAGTTTTCTGTGTGAAAAGCAAGTCTTCTGACTTGTCTAGATTTGTAAATGGTTTACACAATTAGTTATTTTCTCTACATTTTATATATATATATATACCGATTGTCATTGGCTCACCCATGTGTTCAGTGAGAAACGAGTAGTGCATTGCTGCTCTTTCAACAAATGATACCAAGAGAATTAAACACATTTGATAATAGAAGTAAACTGGAAAGTTGTTTAAAATTGTATGTTCTACCTCAATCATAAGATAATTTTTTTTGTGGTTTCATGTCCCTTTAATTCCCTCCAACTGTCCCTTTAAATAAAAGGGGGCAAAATAAATAATGCAAATGTTAATTCAACCGTTTACATGACAATCCCTGTGAACTGATTACCTGTCACACCCACTGTCCCCAGTCATACAATTAGACATTAGGTGCCTTTAAATGGCTGTTCTTTTTGTTGAAGGAGCAGCAATGCATTACTGGGAGCTAGCTGAGCACATCTGGTGAGACAATGACAAGAGGCAGAAATATACATCTAGCTCACAGTAGTGCATTGCTGCTCCTGAGCTTACCTAGGTATGCTTTTCAACAAATTAGAGAACAAAGCAAATTAAATAACAGAAGTAAATTGTAATGCGGTGTTAAAGTGCTGCACTATCTGAATCATTTTACCTGCTAGCGTATGAAATTATTTACAAATGGCTCCTTTTACGGTTTTGTCTTTTGAAATAGCTGATTTTGCCTGCTGTATCCCCACAAATACTGAAAATGTCAATACATAAGTACTGGCTATAGAAAAGCTATGTAAACAAGAATGTTTAGAAGTGTAGCGGAATGATTGGACAGTGCGTTACTAAAATCTTAATTTTCTATTTTCTTTATATTGGTTTCACTGTGTATAGAGATAAGATAAGGAAAAATATGTTTAAATAAAGAGAGAGAAGCTAATGAAGTCTGCTCTCTGCAAATTCAGCCCATTTAATTGGTTGTGTTTTTTATTGGAAAAACTATTTCACATATGAAAATATACCCAATGGAGCAATACCATAAATGTTATACTCTGAATTTGGTGCAACAAGTCACTGGGAGCACATTATTATTTCTATGTAGAGTGCGTGACTGTAATTGTTACTTCGCTCTGCTGGACCTCTTATAGGGATGAATAGTTTATCTGGTTTTGAAGTGCTCCCTGGCCTCTGCATCTTGCAGCAATTGGCAGTTACTGGCACAGCCCCCAGAGTATGTGACAGCAGCTATTGGGCTTTATGTTTTAGGGACTATACAGATTTATTGGATAATACAGAGTTACATTCTGAAGGTAAACATGGTACATTCTTTCCTCTGATTAAAGATTTTTCAGCCCCTGCCCCTCCCCGGCTTCGGCCCATGCTCCTCCACTTACTGCCTTAGCAGTAAGGGAGATTATTCTGTGACTTTTCTGTTCAATAGTGTTTAGTGTTGTACAGTTGTGTTTATAAGTTTACATACTCTGGCAGAATTTATGATTTCTTGGCCATTTTTCAGAGAATATGAATGATAACACAAAAACTTTTCTTTCACTCATGGTTAGTGTTTGGCTGAAGCCATTTATTATCAATCAACTGTGTTTACTCTTTTAAAATCATAATGACAACAGAAACTACCCAAATGACCCTGATCAAAAGTTTACATACCCCAGTTCTTAATACCGTGTATTGCCCCCTTTAACATCAATGCCAGCTTGAAGTCTTTTGTGGTATTTGTGAACGAGGCTCTTTATCTTCTCATATGGTAAAGCTTCCCATTCTTTCTGGCAAAAAGCTTCCAGTTCCTGTAAATTTTTGGGCTGTCTTGCATGAACTGCACGTTTTGAGATCTCCCCAGTGTGGCTCAATGATATTGAGGTCAGGAGACTGAGATGGCCACTCCAGAACCTTCACTTTATTCTGCTGTAGCCAATGACAGGTCGACTTGGCCTTGTGTTTAGGATCATTGTCATGTTGGAATGTCCAAGTACGTCCCATGCGCAGCTTCCGGACTGATGAATGCAAATTTTCCTCCAGTATTTTTTTGATAACATACTGCATTCATCTTGCCATCAATTCTGACCAAATTTCCTGTGCCTTTGTAGCTCACACATCTCCAAAACCTCAACGATCCACCTCTGTGTTTCACAGTAGGAATGGTGTACCTTTCATCAAAGTCCTTGTTGACTCCTCTCCAAATGTAGCATTTATGGTTGTCGCCAAAAAGCTAAATGTCTCATCACTCCAAATGACTTTGTGCCAGAAGGTTTGAGGCTTGTCTCTGTGCTTTTTGGCATATTGTAAGCGGGATACTTTGTGTTATTTGCGTAGTAATGGCTTTCTTCTGGCGACTCGACCATGCAGCCCATCTTTTTTCAAGTGCCTCTTTATTGTGCATCTTGAAACAGCCATGTTTTCAGAGAGTCCTGTATTTCACCTGAAGTTGTTTGTGGGTTTTTCTTTGCATCCCGAACAATTTTCCTGGCAGTTGTGGCTGAAATTTTATTTTGTCTACCTGACCGTGGTTTGGATCAATAGAACCCCTCATTTTACACTTCTTTATTAGAGTTTGAACACTGCTGATTGGCATTCTCAATTCCTTGGATATCTTTTTACATCCCTTTCCTGTTTTATACAGTTCAACTACCTTTTCCTGACGATCCTTTGACAATTCTTTTGCTTTCCCCATGACTCAGAATCCATAAACGTCAGTGCAGCACTGGATGAAAGATGCAAGGGTCTGTCAGGAGTCCAGAAACTCATTGACCTTTTATACACACACACTAATTACAGGTGAGGATGGTTACCTTTAATAGCCATTCAAACCCCTTTGTGTCAACTTGTGTGCATGTTATCAGGCAAAAATCACCAGGGTATGTAAACTTTTGATCAGGGTCATTTGGGTAGTTTCTGTTGTCATTATGATTTAAAAAGAGTAAACACAGTTGATCGATAATAAATGGCTTCAGCCAAACACTAACCATGAGTGAAAGAAAAGTTTTTGTGCTCTCATTCATAATCTCTGAAAAATGGTCAAGAAATCATAAATTCTGCCAGGGTATGTAAACTTATAAGCACAACTGTATACAGTACTTGCTCCCATTTTTAGGGAATTGTGTTTGCAAAATGCTGTATCTGTTACCTAATGATATGTTGTACAGAACTGGTTAAACACGTCCCCCCTACACTGACAGATCCAGACAAGGGCAGCGTTGATTTCCTTGGAAACAAGAGGTTGAATGTTTGTATTCATGTAGTTCGCACAACCCTTCGCTATTTGTCTGCGGTCCTGCCTGGGCGTGTTCTCTGCTGCCTGTCTGCTACAGACGCTCACCATGCTGCAGCCATCTAATTGTACCAGGTAGTTGCTAGGTGTAATTGTGTAACTTTGAAGTGCTATACAATGCGGCATGTTTATTCACAGAGGTTTTTTTTAGCCTGGGAGTGTAACACATTATGTATATTTCACCCTATGAAGAGCAATACATTTAAAAATAAACCAGTTATATATAGGCAGTTTATCCATCAATCTCAGAAGGGAAGCATTCACTAGATTAACCCCTTGGCTGTAAAATATCACATTGATACTGTGTAGAGCTTTGTATTGGTTAATCTATGAACCCTGCAGGACTAATAAAGATTTCAGATTAGCAGAGCTGGTTACCACTAAGCCAAGTTCTTGCTGATAAGAACCCAGGTTTCTAACTGCATTTAGTCTTATACCATAAAGGGACATTGTACACTAGATTTTTCTTTGCCTAAATGTTTTGTAGATGATACATTTATACAGCCCATCTGGGAGTGTTTTTGTAACAATGTATAGTTTTGCTTATTTTTAAATAACATTGTGCTGATTTTCAGACTCCTAACCAAGCCCCAAAGTTATAGATGCATACTGATGTCTACAGACTCCAGCTTGTTCCTGTTGTTTTTTTATAATGGGTCTATTAATATACAGGGGACGGGTTCTCGTCCTTTCTCAGCCCGTTTCACTGGGTGTCCCAGCCTAACATCAGCAGTGCTAAACTGGGAGCTTTTAAGTAAGTTTTATAAAGGACTTTTATATTAGTATCTGTGCATATTCTTCTTTATAGTAGTGTCTATTACATGCAGTTATCTGAAAATTGATCTATACTGTCCCTTTAACCCTTTGAGTGCTAATGACAGCTCTGAGCCGTCACAGTGTTTCCCACTCTGGTGCTAATGACGGCTCAGAGCCGTCACTAGCACTCTCCCACTTTGAGGGAGATCTGGGGGCTCCTACCCCGGCGATCGTGCCTGTAGAGTGACAGGCATTGTCGGGGCTTCCCGTTTTGCGTGGTGACATCACGCGCAATAACGTGATGAAGTTACTGCACAACTTTATACTTAACAATGTTAAAGGTACACTGTACCCAAAAAAATTATTTTGTGATTCAGATAGAGCATGCAATTTTAAGCAACTTTCTAATTTACTCCTATTATCAATTTTTCTTTGTTCTCTTGCTATCTTTATATGAAAAAGAAGGCATCTAAACTTTTTTCTTGGTTCAGAACTCTGGACAGCAGTTTTTGATTGGTGGATGAATTTATCCACCAATCAGCAAGGACAACCTAGGTTGTTCACCAAAAATGGGCCGGCATCTAAACTTACATTCTTGCATTTCAAATAAAGATACCAAGATAATAAAGAAGATTTGATAATATGAGTAAATTAGAAAGTTGCTTAAAATTGCATGCTCTATCTGAATCATGAAAGAATTTTTTTGGCTACAGTGTCCCTTTAAGTATAGGAGCAGGGGGCATGCTGCTTAGAAGCCTGTATCTCAGGCATCTAAGCAGCTACAGACCCCAAGATCCACCATTGGAAAGGTAATCACCTAACCTTTCCAACACTAAGTCTTGAAAAAAAAGAAGGAAAAAAGTTAAAAAAAAATTTTGTTCAAAAAATTTAAAAAAAAATTAAAAAAAATCTTAGCACTCAAAGGGTTAAAGGGGGACATTCAATAGCAATAATAAAATACAATTTTTATGGCGCTATTGCTAACCTCTACAGCTGACATCCTCAAAATTGGCCCTCAGAGGTTTTGGAACTACATTTCCCATGATGCTCAGCCAGCTGATATGCTGGCTGAGCATCATGGGAAATGTAGTTCCAAAACCTCTGGAGGGCTAAGTTTGAGGATGTCTGCTCTACAGGGTTAAAAACATAGCTAACCCCAGTTAAAGTCCGTTCTGGATCAGCTTTGCTCCACTTGTCCTGAGCTGAACACAGTCACTGAGAAAATTATGGGCACAGTTGTCTGCTTGTTTTTTTATTACTGTTATTTTATGTTAATGTCATTGTCTAAAACAAGATGAATCTTGCTGTGATGTTTCCCTTTTTTCCTCTTTTATACTGTTAATAGTGCATGCAATGTATTAGTGCTTTTTATAGCACTCAATGTGCTCTGTTCTTATTGGTGATATCAAGTTAGTGCCTCTCATTTTTCTGTTTTTTGCCGCATTGCTCACTAGAAATACCCCCCCCCCCCCCCCCCGTTGCTATCAGTGTGTTGATTAATTAGGATGCTCCTTATACAAGTGAATTTGCAGAGAGTTTATAATATACTTTTTACCTCTGTGATTACCCTGTATCTAAGCCTCTGCAGACTTCCCCCTTATCTCGGTTATATTAATATACTTTTTACCTCTGATTACCTTGTATCTAAGCCTCTGCAGACTGCCCCCTGCTTTTGACAGATATGATTTTTTTAGCCAATCAGTGCTGACTCTTAAATAATTACACAGGACTGAGCACAATGTTATACATGGCACATGTGAACTAGCACTATCTTACTGTGAAAAACTCAAATTGCACTGAGATTAGAGGAGGCGGTTTTCAACCGTTTAGAAATCAGTTTGAGCCTAACTAGCTTTAGCTTTCAAGACAAAATACCAAGAGAACAAAGCAAATTTGATGATAAAAGTAAATTGGAAAGTTGTGTAAAATAACATGCCCTATCTGAATCATGAACGTTTAATTTTGACTAGACTGTTCCTTTTAAGGGAAGACATTTACAATTGCTTGTGCACAGTAGAAGTGCTATTTGTGGCTGGGCATTCACTGGACCCTGGATCAGGGTTTGAAAATTACCAGAGAGTCATGGATATAAAAACTCTAGTTCTGGGTACTTTTTTTGGGGTCGGGGGGGGGGGGGGGGGGCGGTTCAGTGTAAGGTCCTGTGCAAATTAAAGAGACATTATACACTCATTTTTTCTTTGCATATATGTTTTGTAGATAATCTATTTATATAGCCCATAAAGTTTTTTTTTTTTTAAATTAATGTATAGTTTTGCTTATTTTTAAATAACATTGCTCTGATTTTCAGACTCCTAACCAAGCCCCAAAGTTTTATGTGAATACGCTCGACTACCTACTCCAGCTTGCTCCTGTTTGTGTAAAGGGTCTTTTCATATGCAAAAGAAGGGGGAGGGGGGGAGTGTCTTATTTGTCACTTGCAGTGGGCTTTCCAACTGCCTTTTCAACAGAGCCAAACTGACAGCTTCTAAGTACGTTTTTAAACAGTTTTATACTGGATTTTTATATCAGTATCTGTGCATCTTATTCTTTATAGTAGTGTCTATTACATGCAGTTATATGAAAATGAGTGTATACTGTATATTTGTATCTGTACATATTCTGTATAGTAGTGTCTATTACATGCAGTTATATGAAAATGAGTGTATACTGTCCCTTTAATTCTAAGTTTCAAACAACTGTAATTTCCTTCGTTAGATCTGTCCTTTAGAGGTCAATGATGTAACTTAAGATTATTTTAATGCATTATACTGTCCATTAGTTGTACTCAAGTGACATGTGGGAGTCCTGTTTTCTTTCCAGCAGAAACCACAGTTTTGTGGTTTTTAAGGATCACACTTAAGGAAGTAAGATAAGTCATGTGCACGTGTAATCAAAGTATGCAGTGTACATTCACTAGGTTTTTCCTGCAGTTTACCAGACAATTGTGCGCTTTCTCCTACCCAAAGAGACTGGATGCTGTAGGATCCTGAAGCTGACCCTGCAACATGCTGGTTAGCGATTGTTTGATTAGTGCAATACCTCATTTATATCTATCCATAACTGGCCACTGCAGAGGCGATGAGGCATAATCAAGGGTGCTCCCAAGGGCCGTGTAATCTAGGTCTCAACAAACCCAGGAGCCTGGGTGACACTGGTTCCTAGAATTTTACCCCTGGCTCCTACATTTTTGGGTTAATCTCCTTATATCTATATACAAAAACCACTGTCTAGTCACTCTTACTGGCTCCTCTACATTTTAAACTGATTTGTCTTCCCTGTCCTAATCTGCCTTTCTGATCTTGTCTTTATTTATTAGACCCACTGTATAGCGCTATTAGAGCATTACAAATAATGTGAGTCCCTAACTAATTGTGCTAAGTAGATGACGGCTTTAAATGCTTTCAAAACCTTTATTTTAGATGCAATGTAGTGCTTAAATGGAGATGAAAGTCAGTGATTCAAATTCATGCATGCAATAAAAAGTCTAGTTTTACTTCCATATATAATGTGTGTATATATGTTTTATATATATATATATATATATATATATATGTTTTATATATATATATATATATATATATTTATTTTTATATATATATATATATATATATTATGACATTTTATTATGTATATAAAAATCTCTGAGGAAGCGCATGCGCAAAACTGATTGTATGCCTTACGACCAATAAACTTGGTACTAACAGTGGTTGGACTCCCTCCGTGTTTGTTTCTGATATATGTGTATGTGTTTGTGTGTGTATGTATATTAGGGCTGCACGATTAATCGCGGATGCATTTTAAACCGCGATTAATCGCCGCGGTTTTAAAACCGTGAGAGTACGCAATTTAAAAAAAAAAAATCCTCAGATTGTCCTGAAAACGGAGGAGGAGAGGGAGGATGAGTCGCAGACCAGTGTGCAGCCGTGGGTGAACCTTAGAATGCCCGCGAAACGGCCATTTTGGAAGAGATTGAAGAGTGTGTGAGTCTCATCTGTGAATAGTGTGGGGGGTGGTCAAGCAGTGGTGTGGCGGTGGGGCAGCTCAAAAGTGTGAGCAATAAAGTGAGTATTGTACAAATACTTTATAGTGCCTTACTGACTTTTTTTTTTTAAACTCCTTTTGTGGTTTGTATTTTAATGCTCCAAGAGTGCATTGGACATTGAGAAACATGAACATTAAGATTCTGTAGTGTTAAAAAAACGTTTTATTGGAAAATAAAGGTGTTATAGTAATTTTTTTATAAAATCGCGATTAAATCACAATCACGTTTTTTTTTTTTCATCTATATCGCCCAGCCCTAATGTATACGTATATGTGTGTGTATATATACAGGGTACACACACACACACACACACACACACACACACACACACACACACACACACACACACACACACATATATATATATATATATATATATATATATATATATATATATATATACATACACACACACCATAAGGTATATGTACAGCATAAAATGGTAATCCTGTGATATAAGTAATGTCCCTTATTTGTACGTTTGGTTTATCCATCCCCGAGCGTTCTGCAGCCATGTACATAGCTTAATGTGCTGTAGTAATATTACGCATGTGCACCTTTAAAACATACATCTTTTTGGTCACCCATTATTAACCTCTTAAGGACATATGACGGAATTTTTCTGTCATAAAACAATTGAGCAAACTGAAAGCTGTGTCCTTAAAGGGTTAATGGAGGATAGGGGCATGGAAACCCTGGGTATTAAAGGGACACTCAGGTTTTATTAAATTTTGATGATTCAGATACAGCATGTCATTTTAAACAACTTTCCAATTTACTTCCATTAAAAAAAATGTGCACAGTCTTTTATATTTACACTTTTTTGAGTCACCAGCTCCTACTGAGCATGTGCAAGAACTCAGACTATACGTATATGCATTTGTGATTGGCTGATTGCTATCACATGGTACAGGGGGAGTGGAAATACACATAACTTTAAAATGTGTTAGAAAAGAATCTACTACTCATTTAAAATTCAGAGTAAATGCTATTGTATTGTCTTGTTATCTTGCATTTGTTGATTATGCTAATCTGCTGTGTTTACTGGTCCTTTAACTTGTCTTGTTTAATTCTGCTGCATGTGACATTTCTTTACAGTGTGTATTTAGACATGTTTGTGTGTGAATGTATATATATATGTGTGTGTGTGTGTGTGTGTGTGTGTGTGTGTATATCTGACTGGGTACAAATCCTTCTGTATTTGAGGCATAGTTTAGACATGTGGTGCCTTTTTATGTTCAGTTGGTCCGGTGAGGGCGCCTAGTGATCATAATATGGTTTGTGTTGTTTACTTGTTTTATTTACAAGCTTCAACTAGCATCCTGAGAGGGCTCTTGGATCCATGGTTGCTTAGGAGCATGGGGGATAGGTTCAGTCCTCATTTGCCTTTCAATCTAGTGAAGGCCGTGAGTCTCTGTCTTCCTTTGGGAGTTAGTAGTCTCCATATCAATGGCGATAGGAGGTGTTGTCTCTTTTTCCAAGCTTTTTGCTTAGGGGATGTTTTT
Organism: Bombina bombina; assembly: GCF_027579735.1. Classification (NCBI taxonomy): domain Eukaryota; kingdom Metazoa; phylum Chordata; class Amphibia; order Anura; family Bombinatoridae; genus Bombina; species Bombina bombina. The sequence continues at coordinate 425,116,782 of NC_069505.1, forward strand.
CTGCCTGAGTTCGGGATGCTTTGCATTCTTCTCCCTTGGGTGTGGTCCTCTGGAACGTTAATTTTGAAAGGTTTATGGAGACTAGCCTTTCTTTCTACTTTCTTTCGGGTGACTGTTCTCGTTCTCATTTCCCTTAGTTTTGAACTTGGGGCCTTTGGGCTCTAGAGAAATTGTGTGACTTTGTCGCAGCCTAGCACCTTGTTGGGCGGGGGTGTTGACCTCCGGCTAAGGGTGTTCTCTTCCCTTTGGGCTAGGAATTACAAGTGAGTCCTGTACCCGTTCTCCGGGTACAGCCCCTGTGAGGTCTGATTGCTTCAGACGGGGGTATCTTGTGTTCCCGGGGGGGGGGGGGGTGTTCGTTCTAGGACGATTCTGGGTCCAGGGTTCTTGTCTTGGATCCTTCTTGGATGTCTGGAGACTTATGATCCTGTGGACTGGTTCAGGACGACCCAGTTTTTTTAGGGACCCTATGTTGAGACATAGGGGCTAGCTCATTGGGTTTGCAAGCAGGAAGGCCAGAGTTCACATCCACCTTCGGGTACTGGTTATAAACTTTAAGGCCTGACTTGTCCTTCGGACTGAGTGTGCACTGTTAGGGGAAGATCCTCCATTTCAGATTCCCGGCCTTATTCTGTATTTCTGGGCGTTGCCTCCCCTTGTTTCTATGAGACTGGTGGGTCTCTGTTGGTCTGGAGTTCCTTATGCTAGCTGGACAGCTAGCTCAGCATACTAATGCAATGTGGCTACTCTGCCCTGTAGCAAACCGAGGGTTGCAAGTTCGATCCCCGGTGAGGTCTACTCAGCCTTCCTCCTTTTGAGGTTAAGATGAGCAGCGCCTTGAGTCCCTTATGGGGGATTAGCCGTGCTTTACAAGTAAATTCATGTTTTTTCTGTGTCTTTTCTTCTTTGTGGAAGAATATGGTAGCTTGTTCCCTTTCTTTAGTAAGGGGTGTGTTGTTTTAAGATCGACTGCTGGGCGACGGTGTCTCTTGGAGGCTGTTGAATCAGTTGAGTCTTGTCCCTGAGGTCTCTAGCAAGGCTTGTGGACTATCTGCGGGTCAGTGTCCTTGGGCCTTTTCCTTTTTTCAAAGTTGTTCTCGGCTTCGGACGAAGCAGGGTTTTGTTGGGTAGGGGTTTTTAGGCCAGGTGCCCTCAGAATGGGCCGCCTCTTGTACCCTCCAGTTTTTGCATTTAGTGTCCTCTATAGCTTGGGTATTGTTTTCCCAAAAGTAATGAATGCAGCTGTGGACTCTTTCCATTTATGAAGAAAAACATAAATTATGCTTACCTGATCATTTTCTTTTCTTCATATGGAAAGAGCCTGTTTTTTTTGTTCTTTTCGCACCTTTTCACCCTGATATTTCTTATACTGTACCTTGTTCCTCTGAAGAATGACTCGGGGATGAGGGCAGTGGGAGGAGTATTTAAGCCTTTGGCTGGGGTGTCTTTGCCTCCTCCTGGTGGCCAGGTTCTGAATTTCCAAAAGTAATGAATGCAGCTGTTGACTCTCCCCGTACAGAAGAAAAGAAACTATCAGGTAAGCATCATTTGTATTTCATCATATCCTTATAATTTACTATAAAAACAATTATAAAATATGATGAAAAAATGGTAAAAACACACACTTTTTCTAACTTTAACCCCAAAATCTGTTAAACTTTTACAACCACCAAAAAAAGACCCATGCTAAATAGTTTCTAAATTTTGTCTTAAGTTTAGAAAAATGAATAATAGTAGTAAATTAGAAAGTTACTTAAAATTGCTGCTGTATCTGAATCATGAAAGTTTCATTTTGACTAAACTATCCCTTTAATTTAAAGACTATATCTACTTCACTTTTAGTGTATTGATGCTTCCAGCAGTTAAATACAGATGTGCAAGGAGCAGAATGTGACCCTTCACAGGCCGTTAGCTCATCAGCGCAAGTTACAAAGGCCCTATGCTACTGTGCCAGACCATGTGTATGACTGAGGGATTAAAAACTCGTAGACTGGAGGATAATCACCACATGAAATTAATGAATTTATCCGGTGAAGGACCATTAATACAGTAGAATTGCATAATAAAAAGACAATACAATAATACTCTCAATTTCACAGAAGCAGTGTATATTTTTTTTAGGGCAATTTTTTTTATCTTTTCTCCTATTTCCAGCTCCCTGTATCACGTGACAGACATCAGCCAATCACAGACTAGTATACGTTTACCCTGTGAGCTTGTGCACACACTCAATAGCAGCTGGTACCTACATTTAAAGTAAAGGTAAACTTTGATGAATGAAAGCCCGGTTTTTAAAAATACTATTAAAAACAGGGGCACTTTCATTCATCAAAGTTTACAAATTAGCCGTTTTGATTAAAAACTTACCTTTGTTTTTTTCACAGCCAGAGCAGCTTCCCCCTCCTGGAAATCCTCTCTTCACACGTCAGCAGTGACTAATCCGGCTTCCTCCGATCACAGCATGGCCTCAGGCAATAACCACCCTGGGGGGAAAGCCATGATTGGAGGAAGCCGGATTAGTCATTGCTGACGTGTGAAGAGAGGATTTCCAGGAGGGGGAAGCTGCTGTATCTGTGAAAAGAAACAAAGGTAAGTTTTTAATCAAAACGGCTGCTTTGTAAACTTTCATGAATGAAAGTGCCCCTGTTTTTAATAGTATTTTTAAAAAACGGACTTTCATTCACCAAATTTTACCTTCACTTTAATGTGCATGTAAAGATTGTGCAAAATTTGATAATGGATGTAAATTGGGAAAACTCTTAACATTGTGTGCTCTTTCTGAATCATGAAAGTTTAATTTTGGTTTGTGTCCTTTTTAAGTGTGTGGGTAAAAGCATACAAAATGGTTAGCAGAGTTTCTGGTTTCTCTAGGGGTATAGACGTGTATGTGGCCACTTGGTTTATACATGCCAGGGATGCAGCGATACAATAACATGGCAATTGGTTTTGAATATAAGAGGCTTTGGAGACTGCTCCGCATTGTTTAACATTTTAATTAGACAAGTAATTGTTTTCTTTGTTGCGTTTTTAATGTGTGTCACTCCTAAGCATACCTCAGTATTCTCTTATGGAAAGATGCTAATAGAAATAGGTACATATAGTAAATTAAGTAAACTGAAATCTTTTTCTAATGTTGAACATTGTTTCTGAGTCGTGAATGTTTAAAGGGATAGGTCAAAATTGAGATGTACATGGAGGCATTCCAATGTCAAATAGACGGATGTTTGCAATATACAAACAAAAATGCCTCCAGTAAGTTATTAGTTATTTGCGACATATGCTGTGCGGCATAGGGCTGCCGTGTTTTCCAGGTCACTGTGCAGGGGGAACATGTATTGTTCCTCTGGACATCACATGAATAGTGCTGATGAACTGCACAATTCATGTTCCACCCTGCAGCATGTGTAACTCATAAGTGTCCAGGAAACATGACCAAAGTGGCAGCCCTATGTGAGCGCCCTGTGCACCAGCATTTACACCGCAGACCTTCTCAGAGAATCCGCAGTGGCTGGTATGACACAAATTAACTGTTAGTAGAAGTATTCAAGCTCAGAGAGCTGGAAGTGTTGTGTATTGTGTCTGTGAAGACTTAAAGGGACAGTATACTATAAAATTAGTTTTTTCCATAATATGTTTCCAATTCCTTTTTTTTACCAGTTGCAGATTATAAAATGTATGATATTTGCTTTTTAAGGCTTATTTGTTTGTGCATATGAATTAGCTGATTTTGTGTTTTGAAGCCACAACCTAATAAAATGAGTTGAGCTTGTAGGTATAATCAGATCTCATTACCGTATCACATTGTGTACATATACATGCTTCTTTATCTTATATCTGTAGGTATAATCGGATCTCATTACTTTATCACATTGTGTACATATACCTGCTTCTTTATCTTATATCTGTAGGTATAATCGGATCTCATTACTTTATCACACTGTATACATATACATGTGTCTTTATCTTATATCTGTAGGAATAATCAGATCTCATTACTGTATCACATTGTGTACATATACATGTGTCTGTATCTTATATCTGTAGGTGTAATCAGATCTCATTACTGTATCACATTGTGTACATATACGTGTGTTTTTATCTTATATCTGTAGGTATAATCAGATCTCATTACTATATCACATTGTGTACATATACATGCTTCTTTATCTTATATCTGTAAGTATAATCAGATCTCATTACTTTATCACATTGTTTTCATATACATGTGTATTTATCTTATATCTGTAGGTATAATCAGATCTCATTACTTTATCACACTGTGTACATATACATGTCTTTATATTATATCTGTAGGCATAATCAGATCTCATTACTGTATCACATTGTGTACATATACATGTGTGTCTATCTTATATCTGTTCATAAACCAATCACCAATACTTGGAGAGAACAATGAAAAATTAACATTGTATTACCTTATCTCTTCTATACCCCACTGGGAGTGTAATTTCTTCTACTGGCTGTGTTAACGCAGCTTGGTCACAAGGCCAAAAACTTTTAGAACAGTTGGGGATACCACAGGCTAAATAAACTAATTCAAATGCCATTATAAGGTTAATGGAAATACTTGAAAACAATTTAATACACTCCAGCAGGTAAAGTGGATCATTGGGAACAAATTAAAGGGGAGAATTTTTTTGAGTAAACTGTCCCTTTAAAGGGACAGTCCAGTCCAAAAAAAACTTTCATGATTTAAATAGGGAATGTCATTTTAAACAACTTTCCAGTTTACTTTTATAACCAATTTTGCTTTGTTCCATTCATATTCTTAGTTGAAAGCTAAACATAGGAGGTTCATATGCTAATGTCTTAGACCTTGAAGATTGCCTCTAATCTGAATGCATTTTGACCACTAGAGGGCATTACTTCATGTGTTTCATATAGATAACATTAAGCTCACGCACGTGAAGTTACCATGGAGTGAGCACTGATTGGCTAAAATGCAAGTCTGTCAAAAGACTGAAATAACGGGGCATTTCTCTTGTTAAGTGTATCCAGTCCACGGATCATCCATTACTTGTGGGATATTCTCCTTCCCAACAGGAAGTTGCAAGAGGATCACCCACAGCAGAGCTGCTATATAGCTCCTCCCCTCACTGCCATACCCAGTCATTCTCTTGCAACTCTCAACAAAGATGGATGTAGTAAGAGGAGAGTGGTGTATTATAATTAGTTTTTTAACTTCAATCAAAAGTTTATTTTTAAATGGTACCGGAGTGTACTGTTTCATCTCAGGCAGCATTAGAAGAAGAATCTGCCTGTGATTTCTATGATCTTAGCAGAAGTAACTAAGATCCATTGCTGTTCTCACATATTCTGAGGAGTGAGGTAACTTCAGAGAGGGAATGGCGTGCAGGTTTTCCTGCAATAAGGTATGTGCAGTTAATATTTTTCTAGGGATGGAATTTGCTAGAAAATGCTGCTAATACCGGATTAATGTAAGTAAAGCCTTAAATGCAGTGATAGCGACTGGTATCAGGCTTATTAATAGAGACACATACTCTTATAAAAGTGTAATATAAAACGTTTTACCTATAAAAGAATTGTCACAAGAGGGGTCTGTCGAGGGGGAAGTTATGCCGACTAACTCTCCCCACGTGTCGGACCCTTCGCCTCCCGCTCAAGGGACGCACGCTAATATGGCGCCAAGTACATCAGGGACGCCTATAGCGATTACTTTGCAGGACATGGCTGCAATCATGAATAATACCCTGTCAGAGGTATTATCCAGATTGCCTGAATTAAGAGGCAAGCGCGATAGCTCTGGGGTTAGACGAGATACAGAGCACGTAGATGCTGTAAGAGCCATGTCTGATACTGCGTCACAATATGCAGAACCTGAGGACGGAGAGCTTCAGTCTGTGGGTGACGTCTCTGAATCGGGGAGACCTGATTCAGAGATTTCTAATTTTAAATTTAAGCTTGAGAACCTCCGTGTATTGCTTGGGGAGGTATTAGCTGCTCTGAATGACTGTGACAGTGCAGGTGAGTACTGATGTTTTTCCAATACCTAAAAGGCTTACAGAATTTATTAGTAAGGAGTGGGATAGGCCCGGTGTGCCCTTTTCCCCACCTCCTATATTTAGAAAAATGTTTCCTATAGATGCCACTACACGGGACTTATGGCAGACTGTCCCTAAGGTGGAGGGAGCAGTTTCTACTTTAGCAAAGCGTACCACTATCCCGGTTGAGGACAGTTGTGCTTTTTCAGATCCAATGGATAAAAAAATTAGAGGGTTACCTTAAGAAAATGTTTATTCAACAAGGTTTTATTTTACAGCCCCTTGCATGCATTGCGCCTGTCACTGCTGCGGCGGCATTCTGGTTTGAGGCCCTGGAAGAGGCCATCCATACAGCTCCATTGACTGAAATTGTTGACATGCTTAGAACTCTTAAGCTAGCTAACTCATTTGTTTCTGATGCCATTGTTCATTTGACTAAACTAACGGCTAAGAATTCTGGATTCGCCATCCAGGCGCGTAGGGCGCTATGGCTCAAATCCTGGTCAGCTGATGTGACTTCAAAGTCTAAATTACTCAACATTCCTTTCAAGGGGCAGACCTTATTCGGGCCTGGTTTGAAAGAAATTATTGCTGACATTACTGGAGGTAAGGGTCATACCCTTCCTCAGGACAGGGCCAAATCAAAGGCCAAACAGTCTAATTTTCGTGCCTTTCGAAGTTTCAAGGCAGGTGCAGCATCAACTTCCTCTGCTTCAAAACAAGAGGGAACTTTTGCTCAATCCAAGCAGGCCTGGAAACCTAACCAGTCCTGGAACAAGGGCAAGCAGGCCAGAAAGCCTGCTGCTGCCTCTAAGACAGCATGAAGGAGCGGCCCCCTATCCGACAACGGATCTAGTAGGGGGCAGACTCTCTCTCTTCGCCCAGGCGTGGGCAAGAGATGTTCAGGATCCCTGGGAGTTGGAGATCATATCTCAGGGATATCTTCTGGACTTCAAAGCTTCTCCTCCACAAGGGAGATTTCACCTTTCAAGATTATCTGCAAACCAGATAAAGAAAGAGGCATTCCTAAGCTGCGTACAAGATCTCCTTGTAATGGGAGTGATCCATCCAGTTCCGCGGACGGAACAAGGACAGGGGTTTTATTCAAATCTGTTTGTGGTTCCCAAAAAAGAGGGAACCTTCAGACCAATTTTGGATTTAAAGATCCTAAACAAATTCCTCAGAGTTCCGTCATTCAAGATGGAAACTATTCGAACCATTTTACCCATGATCCAAGAGGGTCAGTACATGACCACAGTGGACTTAAAGGATGCCTACCTTCACATTCCGATTCACAAGAATCATCATCAGTTCCTGAGGTTTGCCTTTCTAGACAGGCATTACCAATTTGTAGCTCTTCCATTCGGGTTGGCTACAGCCCCAAGAATTTTTACAAAGGTTCTGGGCTCACTTCTGGGGGTCCTAAGACCGGGAGGCATAGCGGTGGCTCCTTAACTGGACGATATCCTGATACAGACGTCAAGCTTTCAAATTGCCAAATCTCATACAGAGATAGTTCTGGCATTCCTGAGGTCGCATGGGTGGAAAGTGAACGAAGAAAAGAGTTCTCTATCTCCTCTCACGAGGGTTTCCTTCCTAGGGACTCTAATAGATTCTGTAGAATTGAAAATTTACCTGACGGAGTCCAGGTTATCAAAACTTCTAAATGCTTGCCGTGTTCTTCACTCCATTCCGCGCCCCACGGTGGCTCAGTTCATGGAAGTAATCGGCTTAATGGTAGCGGCGATGGACATAGTGCCATTCGCGTGCCTGCATCTCAGACCGCTGCAATTATGCATGCTCAGTCAGTGGAATGGGGATTACACAGATTTGTCCCCTCTACTAAATCTGGATCAGGAAACCAGAGATTCTCTTCTCTGGTGTTTATCTCGAGCCCATCTGTCCAAGGGTATGACCTTTCGCAGACCAGATTGGACAATTGTAACAACAGATGCCAGCCTTCTAGGTTGGGGTGCAGTCTGGAACTCCCTGAAGGCTCAGGGTTCATGGACTCAGGAGGAGAAACTCCTCCCAATAAATATTCTGGAGTTAAGAGCAATATTCAATGCTCTTCTGGCTTGGCCTCAGCTAGCAACACTGAGGTTCATCAGATTTCAGTCGGACAACATCACAACTGTGGCTTACATCAACCATCAAGGGGGACCCAGGAGTTCCCTAGCAATGTCAGAAGTCTCCAAGGTGATATTGATAGCGCCTGCGTGGTCACGCAGGACCTGGTATGCAGACCTAGTGGACATGTCATCCTTTCCACCATTGACTCTGCCTCTGAGACAAGACCTTCTAATACAAGGTCCTTTCAATCATCCAAATCTACTTTCTCTGAGACTGACTGCATGGAGATTGAACGCTTGATCCTAGCAAAGCGTGGCTTCTCAGAGTCAGTAATTGATACCTTAATACAGGCACGAAAGCCTGTCACCAGGAAAATTTACCACAAGATATGGCGTAAATATCTTCATTGGTGTGAATCCAAGAATTACTGATGGAGTAGGGTTAGGATTCCTAAGATATTGTCCTTCCTCCAAGAGGGTTTGGACAAAGGATTATCGGCTAGTTCTTTAAAGGGACAGATTTCTGCTCTGTCTATTCTTTTACACAAGCGTCTGGCAGAAGTTCCAGACGTTCAGGCATTTTGTCAGGCTTTAGTTAGAATTAAGTCTGTGTTTAAACCTGTTGCTCTTCCATGGAGCTTAAACTTGGTTCTTAAAGTTCTTCAAGGGGTTCCGTTTGAACCCCTTCATTCTATTGATATCAAACTTCTTTCATGGAAAGTTCTTTTTCTGATGGCTATTTCCTCGGCTCGAAGAGTCTCAGAGTTATCTGCCTTACATTGTGATTCTCCTTATCTGATCTTTCATTCAGATAAAGTTGTTCTGCGTACAAAACCTGGGTTTTTACCTAAGGTGGTTTCTAACAAGAATATCAATCAAGAGATTGTTGTTCCATCATTATGTCCTAATCCTTCTTCAAAGAAGGGAACGTCTTTTGCATAATCTAGACGTAGTCCGTGCCTTGAAGTTTTACTTACAGGCTACTAAAGATTTTCGCCAAACATCTAACCTGTTTGTTGTTTACTCTGGACAGAGGAGAGGTCAAAAGGCCTCGGCAACCTCTCTTTCTTTTTGGCTTCGGAGTATAATCCGTTTAGCCTATGAGACTGCAAGACAGCAGCCTCCTGAAAGGATTACAGCTCATTCTACTAGAGCTGTGGCTTCCACCTGGGCCTTTAAAAATGAGGCCTCTGTTGAACAGATTTGCAAGGCTGCAACTTGGTCTTCCCTTCATACTTTTTCCAAATTTTACAAATTTGATACTTTTGCTTCTTCGGAGGCTGTTTTTGGGAGAAAGGTTCTACAGGCAGTGGTTACTTCCGTTTAAGTTCCTGCCTTGTCCCTCCCATCATCCGTGTACTTTAGCTTTGGTATTGGTATCCCACAAGTAATGGATGATCAGTGGACTGGATACACTTAACAAGAGAAAACATAATTTATGCTTACCTAATAAATTTATTTCTCTTGTAGTGTATCCAGTCCACGGCCCGCCCTGTCCTTTTCAGGCAGGTCTAAATTTTAATTAAACTCCAGTCACCACTGCACCCTATGGTTTCTCCTTTCTCTGTTTGTTTCGGTCGAATGACTGGATATGGCAGTGAGGGGAGGAGCTATATAGCAGCTCTGCTGGGGGTGATCCTCTTGCAACTTCCTGTTGGGAAGGAGAATATCCCACAAGTAATGGATGATCCGTGAACTGGATACACTACAAGAGAAATAAATTTATCAGGTAAGCATAAATTATGTTTTTGCAGAGGGTTAGATACAGGGTAATCACAGAGGTAAAATGTATATTAATATTACTGAGATATGGAGCAGTCTGCAGAGGGTTAGATGCAAGGTAATCACAGAGGTAAAAAGTATATTAATATAACTGAGATAAGGAGCAGTCTGCAGAGGCTTAGATACAAGGTAATCAGAGGTAAAAAGTATATTAATATAACTGAAATAAGGGGCAGTCTGCAGAGGCTTAGATACAGGGTAATCACAGATGTAAAAAGTATATGAATTTAACTGAGATAAGGAGCAGTCTGCAGAGGCTTAGATACAAGGTAATCACAGAGGTAAAAGTATATTAATATAACTGAAATAAGGTGCATTCTGCAGAGGCTTAGATACAGGGTAATCACAGAGGTAAAAAGTTTATTAATATAACTGAGATAAGGAGCAGTCTGCAGAGGGTTAGATACAGGGTAATCACAGGTAAAAAGTATATTATAACTGAGATAAGGGGCAGTCTGCAGAAGCTTAGATACAAGGTAGTCACAGAGGTAAAAAGTGTATTAATATAACTGTGTTGGTTATGCAAAACTGGGGAATGAGTAATAAAGGGATTATCTATCTTTGTAAACAATAACAATTCTTGTGTTGACTGTCCCTTTAAAGAGAAATGAAACCCAAAAATGTTCTTTCATGATTCAGATAGTGAATAAACAACATTCCAATGTACTTCTATTGTCTAACTTGCGTCATTATCTTGGGATCCTTTTGTTGAAGCAGCAGCAGTGCACTACTGGGAGCCAATAACATGAGGCATATATGTGCAGCCACCAATCAGCAGCTCCAGAGCCTACCTAGGTATCTTTTTTTTAACATAGGATACCAGGAGAACAAAACAAATTAGATGACAGAATTAAATTGGGAAGTTGTTCAAAATAACATGCTCTATCTGAATCCTGTAAGATTTTTTGGGGTGGGTTTCATGTCCCTTTAATTTGTGTCATACAAGCCACTGCTGACTGCACAGCCCTCACACCATTTGTGCGTATGCCACAGATAAACAATTATAACCTTTTACTAGAAGCATTTGTGCATTTTGTACGTATCTGTCCCTTTTACTTTAAACTTCCAGGTCACTTTTAGATGGTGGTGTTTGGCTGTTGAAAAACAATTCCAGCAAGCAAGGTGTTAATGCATTCAAAATGTTCATTTGTTGCAATAAAATATTGTAACAATTACGTTTTTATTTTTCCTTTAACAAATATATTAGCTATGAGAGAAAGTCCAGTCGTTTAGTGATTTTACTATACATGGTATACGGTTTTGCATCTGTCCATTTTAGCCCAGGCCACAGGTATGGAGGAAGCGTCTGGAGACGGCTGTTAGTGGCAGTTGTTTATAAACGAGCGCTAATTGAGTAATAAGCGTCTGTAAAGAGGAGACCACATCTAGTTGTGTTTTATGGATGGGAAATGGATGTGCTTGTTTACACAGTTCATGGTGACTAACGACCCAGTTGCTTGTTTAGTCATTAATGCAACGTTAATGTAAGTTAATGCCAAGCTGCCTCATTAAAACATGTTTGTTATAAAGGAGCAAGGCTTATGGCACTGCTATTTCGTTTTTCTAAGGTATTTAAAGGGACGTTCTAAAGTCAGAATTAAGTGCTCTAAATTAGTTGTGTTAAGTATAATTTTTACATTACTGTCACAATTTACAATGGGGTTAACAAATTCATAAGGGTTAATCACATAGGTTAAGCCCCACTCACAAGCTAATTGGAGGTCCCAAGCAGGGACACCATGTTGGGAGGGAGAGACCCAGTCCATTTGAAGGGGGCTGCTTTGAATACATTGAGCTCTTATTAGCTGCTTGCCTGAGTACATTGTCTCATTAAGCATCACAACATAATTTTTTTTTTATTATTTTTATTTTGAAGAATTATTTATAGTTATTCTCTTTTAAAGCAACAGTCTACACCATAATTTTTGTTCAAAAGATAAATAGCTTTATTATCAGTTTTGCATAACCTACACTGTTATCTTAATACACATTTTACTTCTGTGATTACCTTGTATCTAAGCCTCTGCAGACTGCTCCTTATCTCCGTTATATTAATATGCTTTTTACCTCTGTGATTACCCTGTATCTAAGCCTCTGCAGACTGCCCCCTTATTTCAGTTATATTAATATACTTTTTACCTCTGTGATTACCCTGTATCTAAGCCTCTGCATACTGCTCCTTATCTCCGTTATATTAATATACTTTTTACCTCTGTGATTACCCTGTATCTAAGCCTCTGCAGACTGCCCCCTTATTTCAGTTATATTAATATACTTTTTACCTCTGTGATTACCCTGTATCTAAGCCTCTGCAGACTGCTCCTTATCTCCGTTATATTAATATGCTTTTTACCTCTGTGATTACCCTGTATCTAAGCCTCTGCAGACTGCCCCTTATCTGTTATATTAATATACTTTTTACCTCTGTGATTACCCTGTATCTAAGCCTCTGCAGACTTCCCCTTATGTGTCAGTTATATTAATATACATTTAAGCTCTGTGTTTACCTTGTATCTAACCCTCTGCAGACTGCCCCTTATCTCAGTTATATTAATATACTTTTACCTCTGTGAATGCCCTTTATCTACGCCTCTGCAGACTGCTCCTTATCTCAGTTATATTAATATACATTTTACCTCTGTGATTACCTTGTATCTAAGCCTCTGCAGACTGCTCCTTATCTCAGTTATATTAATATACTTTCTCTTGTTAAGTGTGTTCAGTCCACGGGTCATCCATTACTTATGGGATATATTCTCCTTCCCAACAGGAAGTTGCAAGAGGATCACCGAAGCAGAGCTGCTATATAGCTCCTCCCCTCACATGTCATACCCAGTCATTCATTTGCAACCCTCAACAAAGAAGGAGGTCGCGAGAGGAGTTGGAGTTTTTACTTAATTATTCTTCAATCAAAAGTTTATTTTAAAATGACACCGGAGTGTGCCGTTTTTTGTATCTCAGGCAGTATTTGGAGAAAAATCTGCCTGCGTTTTTCTATGATCTTAGCAGACGTAACTAAGATCCGCTGGCTGTTCTCGACATTATGAGGAGTAGGGTATCTTCAGAAAGAGGGGAATAGCATGCGGGGTCCCCCGCAAATGAGGTACGTGCAGTACATTATTTTCTGGGAATGGAATGGACTAAGAAAATACTGCTGTTACCCATATGATGTAAGTACAGCCTTAAATGCAGTAGTAGCGACTGGTATCAGGCTGATAAATGTATGCGCAGTTGAGTTATTTTCTAGGGACTAGAATTTGACTGAGAAAATACTGTTAATACTGAAATAATGTTTAAGCTCTGGGTTAAGGACAGAGTGCGCTGATGACACGAGAGCCATGTCCGATACTGCGTCACAATTTGCAGAACATGAGGACGGTGAGCTTCATTCTGTCAGTGACGGTTCTGATCCGGGGAGACCGGATTCAGAAATTTCAAATTTTAAATTTAAGCTTGAGAACCTCTGCGTGTTACTAGGGGAGGTGTTAGCGGCTCTGAATGATTGCGACACGGTGGCAATCCCAGAGAAATTATGTAGGTTGGATAGATACTATGCGGTACCGGTGTGTACTGACGTTTTTCCTATTCCAAAAAGGCTTACAGAAATTATTAGTAAGGAGTGGGATAGACCCGGTGTGCCCTTTTCCCCTCCTCCGATATTTAGAAAAATGTTCCCTATAGACGCCACCACACGAGACTTATGGCACACGGTCCCTAAGGTGGAGGGAGCAGTTTCTACTTTAGCCAAGCGTTCCACTATCCCGGTGGAGGATAGCTGTGCTTTCTCAGATCCAATGGATAAAAAATTAGAGGGTTACCTTAAGAAAATGTTTGTTCAACAAGGTTTTATATTGCAGCCTCTTGCATGCATTGCGCCTGTCACGGCTGCAGCGGCTTTCTGGTTTGAGTCTCTGGAAGAGGCGATTCGCACAGCACCATTGGATGAGACTTTGAGCAAAGTTAGAACGCTTAAACTGGCTAATGCGTTTGTTTCGGATGCCGTAGTGCATTTAACCAAACTTACGGCTAAAAATTCCGGATTCGCCATACAGGCGCGCAGGGCGCTATGGCTTAAATCCTGGTCAGCAGATGTAACTTCTAAGTCTAAGCTACTTAACATTCCTTTCAAAGGGCAGACCTTATTCGGGCCCGGCTTGAAGGAAATTATTGCTGACATTACGGGAGGTAAGGGCCACACCCTTCCTCAGGACAGGGCCAAATCAAAGGCCAAACAGTTTAATTTTCGTGCCTTTCGTAACTTCAAGGCAGGAGCAGCATCAACTTCCTCCGCTCCAAAACAGGAAGGAACTACTGCTCGTTACAGACAGGGTTGGAAAGGCAACCAGTCATGGAACAAGGGCAAGCAGGCCAGAAAGCCTACTTCCGCCCCTAAGACAGCATGAAGACAGGGCCCCCTCTCCGGAGACGGATCTACTGGGGGGCAGACTTTCTCTCTTCGCCCAGGCCTGGGCAAGAGATGTACAGGATCCCTGGACGTTGGAGATTATATCTCAGGGATACCTTCTGGATTTCAAAACTTCTCCTCCACAAGGGAGGTTTCATCTGTCAAGGTTATCAACAAACCTAGTAAAGAAAGAGGCATTTCTACAATGTGTACAAGACCTCTTAGTGATGGGAGTGATCCACCAAGTTCCGCGAACGGAACGAGGACAAGGGTTTTACTCAAATCTATTTGTGGTTCCCAAAAAAGAGGGAACCTTCAGACCAATCTTAGACTTAAAAATCTTAAACAAATTCCTAAGGGTTCCATCGTTAAAGATGGAAACCATTCGGACCATCCTGCCCATAATCCAAGAGGGTCAATATATGACCACAGTGGACTTAAAGGATGCCTACCTTCACATACCGATTCACAAAGATCATTATCGGTACCTAAGATTTGACTTTCTAGACAGGCATTACCAGTTTGTAGCTCTTCCCTTCGGGTTAGCTACGGCCCCGAGAATTTTTACAAAGGTTCTGGGCTCACTTCTGGCGGTACTAAGACCACGAGGCATAGCGGGGGCTCCGTACCTAGACGACATTCTGATTCAAGCGTCAAGTTTTCAAAATGCAAAGTCTCATACAGAGATAGTTCTAGCATTTCTGAGGTCGCATGGGTGGAAAGTGAACGTGGAAAAGAGTTCTCTGTTACCGCTCACAAGGGTTCCTTTTCTAGGGACTCTTATAGATTCTGTAGAGATGAAAATTTACCTGACGGAGTCCAGGTTATCAAAGATTCTCAATGCTTGCCGTGCCCTTCACTCCATTCCGAGCCCATCAGTAGCTCAGTGTATGGAAGTAATCGGCTTGATGGTCGCGGCAATGGACATAGTGCCATTTGCGCGCCTGCATCTCAGACCGCTGCAACTATGCATGCTAAGTCAGTGGAACGGGGATTACTCGGATCTGTCCCCTTTGCTAAATCTGGACCAGGAGACCAGAGATTCTCTTCTCTGGTGGTTGTCACGGGTCCATCTGTCCGAAGGAATGACCTTTCGCAGACCAGATTGGACGATTGTAACAACAGATGCCAGCCTTCTAGGCTGGGGAGCAGTCTGGAACTCCCTGAAGGCTCAGGGATCGTGGACTCAGGAGGAGAAACTCCTACCAATCAACATTCTAGAATTAAGAGCAATATTCAATGCTCTTCTAGCTTGGCCTCAGTTAGCAACACTGAGGTTCATCAGGTTTCAGTCGGACAACATCACGACTGTGGCTTACATCAATCATCAAGGGGGAACCAGGAGTTCCCTAGCGATGTTGGAAGTCTCGAAGATAATTCGCTGGGCAGACTCACACTCTTGCCACCTGTCAGCGATCTACATCCCAGGTGTGGAGAACTGGGAAGCGGATTTTCTAAGTCGCCAGACTTTTCATCCGGGGGAGTGGGAACTACACCCGGAGGTATTCGCTCAACTGATTCGTCGTTGGGGCAAACCGGATCTGGATCTTATGGCATCTCGCCAGAACGCCAAGCTTCCTCGTTACGGATCCAGGTCCAGTGACCCAGGAGCGGTGCTGGTAGATGCACTTGCAGCCCCTTGGGTTTTCAACATAGCTTATGTGTTTCCACCTTTTCCGTTGCTACCTCGACTGATTGCCAGGATCAAACAGGAGAGAGCATCGGTGATTCTGGCCACGCAGGACCTGGTATGCAGACCTAGTGGACATGTCGTCCTGTCCACCATGGTCTCTACCTCCGAGGCAGGACCTTCTAATTCAGGGTCCTTTCAACCATCCAAACCTAATTTCTCTGAGGCTGACTGCTTGGAGATTGAACGCTTGATTCTATCAAAGCGTGGGTTTTCGGATTCGGTTATTGATACATTAATACAGGCTCGGAAACCTGTTACCAGAAAAATTTACCATAAGATATGGCGTAAATATTTATATTGGTGTGAATCCAAGAGTTACTCATGGAGTAAGGTTAGGATTCCTAGGATATTGGCTTTTCTACAAGAGGGTTTAGAAAAGGGCTTATCCGCTAGTTCACTAAAGGGACAGATTTCTGCTCTGTCTATTCTTTTACACAAGCGTCTAGCAGGGAATCCAGACGTCCAGGCTTTTTGTCAGGCTTTGGCTAGGATTAAGCCTGTGTTTAAGGCTGTTGCTCCTCCGTGGAGCTTAAACTTGGTTCTTAAAGTTCTTCAGGGTGTTCCGTTTGAACCCCTTCATTCCATTGATATTAAGCTTTTATCTTGGAAAGTTCTGTTTTTGATGGCTATTTCCTCGGCTCGAAGAGTCTCGGAATTATCTGCCTTACATTGTGATTCTCCTTATCTGATCTTTCATTCAGACAAGGTAGTCCTGCGTACTAAACCTGGGTTTTTGCCTAAGGTTGTTTCTAACAGGAATATCAATCAAGAGATTGTTGTTCCATCATTGTGTCCTAATCCTTCTTCAAAGAAGGAACGTCTTTTGCATAATCTAGACGTGGTCCGTGCCCTGAAGTTCTACTTACAGGCAACTAAAGATTTTCGACAAACTTCTTCCCTGTTTGTCGTTTACTCTGGACAGAGGAGAGGTCAAAAGGCTTCGGCTACCTCTCTCTCTTTTTGGCTTCGTAGCATAATACGTTTAGCCTATGAGACTGCTGGACAGCAGCCTCCTGAAAGAATTACAGCTCATTCCATTAGAGCTGTTGCTTCCACTTGGGCCTTTAAAAATGAGGCCTCTGTTGAACAGATTTGCAAGGCTGCAACTTGGTCTTCACTTCATACTTTTTCCAAATTTTACAAATTTGACACTTTTGCTTCTTCGGAGGCTGTTTTTGGGAGAAAGGTTCTACAGGCAGTGGTTCCTTCTTTTTAATGTTCCTGCCTTGTCCCTCCCTTCATCCGTGTACTTTAGCTTTGGTATTGGTATCCCATAAGTAATGGATGACCCGTGGACTGAACACACTTAACAAGAGAAAACATAATTTATGCTTACCTGATAAATTTATTTCTCTTGTAGTGTGTTGAGTCCACGGCCCGCCCTGTCTTTTTGAGGCAGGTTCTAAATTTTAAATTTTAACTCCAGTCACCACTGCACCCTATAGTTTCTCCTTTCTCGTCTTGTTTCGGTCGAATGACTGGATATGACATGTGAGGGGAGGAGCTATATAGCAGCTCTGCTTGGGTGATCCTCTTGCAACTTCCTGTTGAGAAGGAGAATATATCCCATAAGTAATGGATGACCCGTGGACTGAACACACTACAAGAGAAATAAATTTATCAGGTAAGCATAAATTATGTTTTTTACCTCTGTGATTACCTTGTATCTAAGCCTCTGCAGACTGCCCCTTATCTCAGTTATATTAATATAATTTTTAACTCTGTGATTACTCTGTATCTAAGCCTCTGCAGACTGCCCCTTATCTCACTTATATTAATATACGTTTTACCACTGTGATTACCCTGTATCTAAGCCTCTGCAGACTGCTCCTTATCTCAGTTATATTAATATACGTTTTACCACTGTGATTACCCTGTATCTAAGCCTCTGCAGACTGCCCCCTTATCTCAGTTATATTAATATACTTTTTACCTCTGTGATTACCCTGTATCTAAGCCTCTAAAGACTGCCCCCTTATTTTAGTTCTTTTGACTGACTTGCATTTTAGCCAATCAGTGCTGACTCCTAGGTAACTCCACGTGGGTGAGCACAATGTTATCTATATGGCACAAATGCAAATGAACGAACACCCTCTAGTTGTGAAAAACTGACAAAATGCATTCAGATAAGAGGCAGCCTTCAAGGCTTTAGAAATTATCATATGACCTACCTAAGTTTAGCTTTCAACTAAGAATATCAAGAGAATAAAGCAAAATTGATGATAAAAGTAAATATGAATCATGAGTTTATTGTTGACTATACTGTCCCTTTAAATTGAAACCTCATTCATGATTCAAATAGAGCATGCTATTCAAAACAAAATCCAATTTATCAAACTGCAGTCTTAAATGCACCCTTTCTGAGGCACCAGTTCATACTGAGCATGTGCAACAGTTCAGTGTATACGTATGAGTCTGTGATTGGCTGATGGCTCTCACATGATACAGAGGGAATCGAAATGGAATAAATGTCAAATCTACAGCTCATTTAAAATTCAAAGCAAGTGTTACTGTACTGTGTTATGAAATTGAAATGTTAATGTATTTAATGGTCCTTTAAACTTTTAAGGTGATATTCTAAAACAAAAATACATACTGTAATTTTTCACAGATAAGTGTGTCTTTACCAATTTGTTTAACCCTTTGTGGGGTGTTAAAATCCCTCTTGACAACCACAAACATTGCATCCTTCCATGTAAGACATCTGGCCAGCCAATCAGGAAAATCAGGCACACAACCCCACCAATCAGACTTGGTGCTTTACTATTGGTTAAATGTATTTCGTTTTAAGTAAAGTTACACAAATTACAGTGTGTCACTTTTGTAATCTGTTTTTTTGTTGCATTTGGAGATTTGTGCACCTTGGTTATAAACTTTCTATTGGGTAAGTTGGGATCCCTCTATCGTTTGTGCACATAGTTTATTTGCAATAAGTTTCATATGGTGCGTGTGAGTATTGGCCAGACTGTTGGTGCTGTGAGGTGCCACTAGGCTGCTGATTATTAGGTGCACGTGCGTTTGAACATGGGTCAGACTGTTGGTGCTGTGAGGTGCCGCTGGGCTGCTGATTGTTAGGTGCACTTGCGTGTGAGTATGGGTTAGACTGTTAGGTGCTGTGACGTGCCGCTGGGCTGCTGATTGTTAGGTGCACGTGCATGTGAGTATGGGTCAGACTTTTGGGTGCTGCGAGGTACCGCTGGGCTGCTGATTGTTAGGTGCACGTGCATGTGAGTATGGGTCAGACTTTTGGGTGCTGTGAGGTGCCGCTGGTCTGCTGGTTGTTAGGTGCACGTGCGTGTGAGTATGGGTCAGACTTTTGGGTGCTGCGAGGTACTGCTGGGCTGCTGATTGTTAGGTGCACGTGCGTGTAAGTATGGGTCAGACTGTTGGTGCTGTGAGGTGCCACTGGTCTGCTGATGGTTAGGTGCACGTGCGTGTGAGTATGGGTCAGACTTTTGGGTGCTGTGAGGTGCCGCTGGTCTGCTGATTGTTAGGTGCATGTGCGTGTGAGTATGGGTCAGACTTTTGGATTCTGTGAGGTGCTGCTGATAGTTGCACGTGCGCGTAAGTATGGGTCAGACTGTTGGTGCTGTGAGGTGCTGCTGATAGGTGTGCATGTATGGGTCAGACTGTTGGTGCTGTGAGGTGCCGCTGGTCTGATTGTTAGGTGCACGTGCGTGTGAGTATGGGTCAGACTGTTGGTGCTGTGACGTGCCACTGGGCTGCTGATTATTAGGTGCACTTGGATTCACTGCAGGAATGGATTTAGTGAGCTGCATGGAAACCAGTGCAGTCTGGCAGGAGAAGCATCTGATGCTGCTTTATTGCCACATGGTTACATGTGATCTCTCTCTCTTACACCTGGTTGCACGGGATCTCTCTCTCTTACACCTGGTTACACGGTATCTCTCTCTCTTACACCTGGTTACACTGTATCTCTCTCACACCTGGTTACACGGGATCTCTCTCTCTTACACCTGGTTACACGGGATCTCTCTTACGCCTGGCTGCACGGGATCTCTCTTACGCCTGGCTGCACGGGATCTCTCTTACGCCTGGCTGCACGGGATCTCTTACGCCTGGTTACACGGGATCTCTTACACCTGGTTACACGGGATCTCTCTTACGCCTGGTTACACGGGATCTCTCTTACGCCTGGTTACACGGGATCTCTCTCTTACGCCTGGTTACACGGGATCTCTCTCTTACGCCTGGTTACACGGGATCTCTCTCTCACGCCTGGTTACACGGGATCTCTCTCTTACGCCTGGTTACACGGGATCTCTCTCTTACGCCTGGTTACACGGGATCTCTCTCTTACGCCTGGTTACACGGGATCTCTCTCTTACGCCTGGTTACACGGGATCTCTCTCTTACGCCTGGTTACACGGGATCTCTCTCTTACGCCTGGTTACACGGGATCTCTCTCTTACGCCTGGCTACACGGGATCTCTCTCTTACGCCTGGCTACACGGGATCTCTCTCTTACGCCTGGCTACACGGGATCTCTCTCTTACGCCTGGTTACACGGGATCTCTCTCTTACGCCTGGTTACACGGGATCTCTCTCTTACGCCTGGTTACACGGGATCTCTCTCTTACGCCTGGTTACACGGGATCTCTCTCTTACGCCTGGTTACACGGGATCTCTCTCTTATGCCTGGTTACACGGGATCTCTCTCTTACGCCTGGTTACACGGGATCTCTCTCTTACGCCTGGTTACACGGGATCTCTCTCTTACGCCTGGTTACACGGGATCTCTCTCTTACGCCTGGTTACACGGGATCTCTCTCTTACGCCTGGTTACACGGGATCTCTCTCTTACGCCTGGTTACACGGGATCTCTCTCTTACGCCTGGTTACACGGGATCTCTCTCTTACGCCTGGTTACACGGGATCTCTCTCTTACGCCTGGTTACACGGGATCTCTCTCTTACGCCTGGTTACACGGGATCTCTCTCTTACGCCTGGTTACACGGGATCTCTCTCTTACGCCTGGTTACACGGGATCTTTTTTTTACGCCTGGCGACACGGGATCTCTTTTTTTTACGCCTGGCGACACGGGATCTCTTTTTTTTTACGCCTGGCGACACGGGATCTCTTTTTTTTACGCCTGGCGACACGGGATCTCTTTTTTTTACGCCTGGTTACACGGGATCTCTCTCTTACGCCTGGTTACACGGGATCTCTCTCTTACGCCTGGTTACACGGGATCTCTTTTTTTTACGCCTGGCGACACGGGATCTCTTTTTTTTACGCCTGGCGACACGGGATCTCTTTTTTTTACGCCTGGCGACACGGGATCTCTTTTTTTTACGCCTGGCGACACGGGATCTCTTTTTTTTACGCCTGGCGACACGGGATCTCTTTTTTTTTACGCCTGGCGACACGGGATTTTTTTTTTTTTTTACGCCTGGCGACACGGGATCTCTTTTTTTTTTACGCCTGGCGACACGGGATCTTTTTTTTTTTACGCCTGGCGACACGGGATCTCTTTTTTTTACGCCTGGCGACACGGGATCTCTTTTTTTTACGCCTGGCGACACGGGATCTCTTTTTTTTACGCCTGGCGACACGGGATCTCTTTTTTTTACGCCTGGCGACACGGGATCTCTTTTTTTTTACGCCTGGCGACACGGGATCTCTTTTTTTTTTACGCCTGGCGACACGGGATCTCTTTCTTTTTTTTACGCCTGGCGACACGGGATCTCTCTCTTTTTTTTACGCCTGGCGACACGGGATCTCTCTCTTTTTTTTACGCCTGGCGACACGGGATCTCTCTCTTTTTTTACGCCTGGCGACACGGGATCTCTCTCTTTTTTTACGCCTGGCGACACGGGATCTCTCTCTTTTTTTTACGCCTGGCGACACGGGATCTCTCTCTTTTTTTTACGCCTGGCGACACGGGATCTCTCTCTTTTTTTTACGCCTGGCGACACGGGATCTCTCTCTTTTTTTTACGCCTGGCGACACGGGATCTCTCTCTTTTTTTTACGCCTGGCGACACGGGATCTCTCTTTTTTTACGCCTGGCGACACGGGATCTCTCTTTTTTTACGCCTGGCGACACGGGATCTCTCTCTTTTTTTACGCCTGGCGACACGGGATCTCTCTCTTTTTTTACGCCTGGCGACACGGGATCTCTCTCTTTTTTACGCCTGGCGACACGGGATCTCTCTCTCTCTTACGCCTGGCGACACGGGATCTCTCTCTCTCTTACGCCTGGCGACACGGGATCTCTCTCTTACCCAAACATATTTGGCCAACTTAGAAACCCAATTACTGCCTTTTATTGTTATGGAGCTTGTGTTTTTACATATATAACTTAGAACTCAATTAAAGGGGCTTGTATGATTTGGGGAGTTTGTAATTTTAAGAAACCTTTACAATTTACTTACATGTTTTTTGTTTTCGATCATTTGTTGAAAAGCATACGTAGGTAGGCTCAGGAGCAGCACTGCTCCTTTTCTTGTTTCATTAGAGCATAATAGTGATTTATGTACAATATAAGTAAAGCTGTGTGGTCTACCTCTATCGCTAACTTTTCTGTAAGGCACAATATTGCAGGGCATTTTTATTTTATTAATCAACCGTAACAAGAGATTCCAGCCCAATATTAAAATGCATATGAATCTATTTAGTCATTGTTCCCAGTCGGGTGGCACATTGGGAATATGCATGAGGAAGATACATTTTATGGTAATTGGTGCTTTGAATGGGTTATAGATTGTTGGCTCTTGTGCAATAATTCTTCATAGTAAGACCAATTTTTTTAATGGGCTTTCATTATTTATTTTGCTGTAATTCCTTTTAATTTAATTGTACCTGTGGAGTACCCTCCGGAATGCAAATCAATGGCCCTGCAACATGCTAGCCAGTGCCCCTACTGGCCACGACAAAGTAGATGAAATAAACTTATTTAAGAGGGTTTCCAAGGGGTGTGTCTATGAGCTGCAACACAGTACTTTTATTGTTTGCAGATCTTTTGCAACATAGTGATTTCATTGCAGGCACACACTGTGCATATATATTGTTTTCTGGTTAGAGTCTCTTCTTGTGGCCCACTTACATGTTTGCTGGCAGTGCACCAATTTGGCCAGTTGACCTTAGATGATCCTGGGCACTTGGACCTCCTCCCCTCCCTACGTGTACCAGATGGGTGTGAGTCTGTGCCAGATCTGTCCCATGCAGGCCCCTCTGCGGCCAGCCAGATAAGCCGACCTCTGGTATACGAGTAGCAACCAAAGGACACTTTTATTAATATGCTCCTCTGTCTGCAGAATGTTTCTAAGCAGATTATTAGCATGTAAGCTGTGTTTGCAAAATTAGCCCAAACACAGGATTAATGTGTTAGCGCAACTCTGCAAAATCCTGTAATCTGGGAATAAACCCTTTTAGGAAGAGCCTGTGTCTCGTGTTAAGGCCCCAGTCCATGTCAGACTCCTGTTGTCTGTTCCTTAATGGTATTAACTGTTTATGTAAGATGCAGGTTACAACACACACGTCTAGTGTAGAAAAGCGCTTGTGTTCCTGGGAGATCAGTCAGTAATTCCTGTTTGCTGCAAGTCTACATCTGTGTCCTAGTTAGTCTCTCGGCTGTGTCTGTTGTGTAACAGCAACAGCTGGATGTTACGTTGCACGGCAACTGCTACAGCGCTGCGGCGTCAAATGACCAGAGTATTGTTTATTTTTATTCTTCTAGTCATTTATAAACCCCTTTACTACATTAAAGGGACATTAAACACTAAATGAATCATTGATAGAATGATTGATTCAGAGCAAATATTTGCCTGACAATGATCTATTGTATTTTTAAAAAAAATGGTATTAGTTGTTTAAGTATTAACAAAATAAGGGTAACATTCTAATGTCCGTAAAGCAGTGGGCGCTGCCATATTGTAACTTAGGCTTCTTTTTCTGCTACAGCCAATTAGGGATAGTTATAAAGGGCTTACTAGAGTGTGCAACCAATCACTGTGTGGATTACAGATGTGTCTGCACTTCTACTTTTAATTTGGGAATCCCACTATATGCAGATTTAAATTACAGGAAAAGGGAGCAAAATAATGAATGTATATTGCAAAGTTGTTTTACTACATACAATTAAATATTTTATACTAGTCCTAAAGCCCGTTCACACGGGCCGTGTTGTGTTATATTTAATTTAAATTCTCTCTCTCTCTCTCTGTCTCTCTCTGTCTCTCTCTCTCTCTCTGTCTCTCTCTCTCTCTGTCTCTCTCTCTCTCTCTCCCCTTTTTGCCCCAACCTCTTTACCTACTGTCTGTGTACCACTTTCTACCCCATCCTCTCTGCCTGTTGCCCCTAGTGCTCCCCTTACTGCCCCAGCCACTCAGTCTGCTGACCTCCAACAGTGCAGCTCTCACTGCGCCAACCTTTGAGCCTACTGCCTTCACACCTTACATCCTGCTGCCCCGCAGCGTTCCTCTAACTGTTTCGCGCTGCTGTCGGGTGGGTGCGCGTGCGGCTAAGTGAGTGCGAGGGTGTGATAGGCGGCTAGGGTGCGCGTGCGGCTAAGTGAGTGCGAGGGTGCTTCTGCAAGGGGGGTCATCTGCGCGTGCGATCAGCGGCAAGAGTTTGTCTGAACTGCGCATGACGGCTTCAGACAAACTCTTGTCTTTTATAATATAGGATTAATATCTCAGTGTTTAATGTCCCTTTAAAGGGACACAGGGCTCAATGTTAAGCGTTCATGATTCAGATAATGTTTTTTTTTAAAAAAATACAACTTCTGTTTTCATATTTACCTCTTGGTGCTTGTCTATGTGCACGCTCCTGAGCCTAACTCAGTAAGCTTTCATGTAAAGGAGTGAAATTCCATCAGTGGAGGTCAAGAGGCCAATTTGATGTTAAAGATCAATTAGGAAGCTTTATAAAATTGACTTTCACGTCTCTTGATGTTCTAACTTCTGCTAAGTCTTCTCAGCATTCAACATTTTTCTATAAAATTCCACCTGTTCTAAGTCCTTTGTCATTCTACAGCGCAATAGGTTTCATCGTGTTCTGTTTGAAATGACATGTTTTTGTTTAAAGCTCTAGGAGCGACTGAGTGGTAAGGCAAAGGAAATGGTTACCATTTAAAACACATCTAATGCTAACAAATACTTATACATGTTATCATGGATCCATGCTATAAACAAAAAATAAAAAAACTTTGAGGGCCAGCTAGGGACCCTTAGTCTTTAGGAGCCAATAGGAATTTACTTATGCTAAGCGCTGGGAGATGCACTCTCATGAAATGACATGTTTGTTTTGTCTGATATTTGAGACTCAATTTTGAAAAAAACAAGTATATTAATGCGTTGATGAGTTAGCAACACAAATATCACATTAACCTAAATATTCTTTTACTTAGAAACTGATTTTAAAATGTATATATTTTGTCCCTGTGTTTAATGCCGCTCTGACTCCCGGTTACTCCAGTGGTCTCTTTATTTGATCTGATCTAAAATCTAGCACCATTGTTTATTTGTTGTGTACAGGTAGGGGTTATATCATGGGTAGATGCCTTGTGATTTTTCCTTGCTGTGTGCATCAGCATAGAACCCGTCGTGTACTGCAGTATGCTCTTGTGCTTTCCTAGGGCCACTAAAGTCAAAATTAATGTTTCCCGTTTCAGATAAAGTAGCAATTTAAAAGAAAACTTTCCAATATACTTCTATTATAAAAATTTGCACAGTGTTTTTATATGCACACTTTCTGAGACACCAGCAAGTTCACAGTATATATGTATATGCATTTCTTTTTATTGTTTTTGATTGGCGGCTGGCTGTCACATGATACGGGGGAGGGTAATTTTGGATTAACTTTAACTTTGAATTTGAAATTAGCCTTAGTGTATCTTCTGGCAAATTTAACTGAGATAAGGAGCAGTCTGCAGAGGCTTAGATACAAGGTAATCACAGAGGTAAAAAGTATATTAATATAACTGAGATAAGGAGCAGTCTGCAGAGGATTAGATACAAGGTAATCACAGAGGTAAAAAGAATATTAATATAACTGAGGTAAGGGGGCAGTCTGCAGAAGCTTAGATACAAGGTAATCACAGAGGTAAAAAGTATATTAATATAACTGAGATAAGAAGCAGTCTGCAGAGGATTAGATACAAGGTAATCACAGAGGTAAAAAGAATATTAATATAACTGAGGTAAGGGGGCAGTCTGCAGAAGCTTCAATACAAGGTAATCACAGAGGTAAAACGTATATTAATATAACTGAGATAAGGAGCAGTCTGCAGAAGCTTAGATACAAGGTAATCACAGAGGTAAAAAGTATATTAATATAACTGTGTTGGTTATGCAAAACTGGGGAATGGGTAATAAAGGGATTATCTATCTTTTTAAACAATAACAATTCTATGGTAGACTGTCCCTTTAAGTGCTATTGCATTGTCTTTTTATTGTGTATTTGTGGCAGAACAGCAAATTGTACTTGGAGGAAGCCTGTCTGAGCACTTTGCGTAATAATTTGCAAGTGCTTAATTGGTTATTCTGTAGGAGCACGATTTGCTTTTGCCGCTACAGGAATGTGTGCGCTCGTGCATGGGTTTTGTCTCTGTATCGCTCCCTCACACATTTTTGTTTCTTATCCACTACAGAGACAAGGAGCAAGAAAGGGAAGAACAGTTAATGGAAGACAAGAAACGCAAGAAAGAGGATAAGAAGAAAAAAGAATCCGCTCAGAAGGTGGGTGTGTTCTCTGTGGGTTACTTTACCTCTGAGCTTAGGGAATGAAGGGGGGAAATATGGCTACATGGAATACAGGGTCTGTTATGTAGGGGTGGGCGGAGCTGGCTACTCAGCTCTGTAGGGGTCGGCAGTGTTTGGGGGTTGACTTTGGTGAAATGGGTACATCATAGGTCTGCCATGGGGCTAGTGTGTGTATAACAGATGCTTTTGTAGGCTTTTTGGATGTGGTGAGCATGTCTTCTTTGGCAGTTTAGGTGGGAAATCTATGTTGTTTGGCTCTGGTGGGTACAAAAGACAGGTCACCTATGATATGGTGTGTGAGGTACAATGGGGGCTGCTTAATGATTTATGCAAAAGATTAACCTGATTGGGAGGGGGCATTCCATCTGGTTATACTTTAGTCTTAGATGGGCCAGCTGTGAGGGGAAGGGTTGAACAGGAGGGCCTTGTATCTTGCAGAGGGTACAACAGACAGATCAGAAATGGGGGACAGAGCAGACCTGGAGTGTCCTGTTTAGCAGAAAGGGTATGTCATGCTGGTCTGCTTTGCTAGATGTCAGCTTTGTTGAGTGGAGATGGTGGTCATGTCAGCTTTGGCGTTTGCAGCATGGGACAGAGGGGTTGTATTTAGTGACCAGGTGCAACAGGTAGGCATGTTTGATTGAGGTTGTCTGATGGTGGTGTAGAACCAGTGGGTATTTGTTGGATATAGGGTAGAGTATGTTTTGCATTGGTAGAGCAGGTTGTTTAAAGGATAATACATTGGGTGATCTCTCTTGATGGACAGGAGGACAGTTTATACCAGAGAAGAGGCAGAGCGTGCTGGTGTATCCAGCAAGGGTCTGTAAACAATTTATAATCTGCTTAGACTGAGGGTAGCTAGCAGACCAGCCGAGCATGACCCGTGGTTAAATGAGACCTGCACTAAATGGGGTTAATGCTTATAAGCAGCCCTTACTGAAATAACATAAGCACAAGGGACCAGGCATTGCCATCCCTCCCCGGTACCTCTTTAGAGACAGTTTGGCAGCTGAAAAGCAGTTTTACAAGTTGCTGATAATTTACCCTGTTTAGTGTGTGCTGCATTACATCATGAGGCCACAAAAGGCAAAAGTGCACTCGTGAGAGAGAGTAAATCATTTTGTAACTGCGCAAATACTATAAGCCAAGAGGCTTCATGTGCATCACAGGGTTAAACTCTTGAGTCTGTTGAGAGCTTTGTATAATGGATGTGAACGTCTCAGGAACCCTTTGTCTGGTGGTTTGTGTACGAATTGCCACTCTTCTTTGTCAGATCACTTCCTCTCTCCCTGCCGGGACAGGCAATTACAAGCCGGCATGAAAGCACTTTGGCTCAGAGTGCACAATCTCATTGATACAAAGACGTCCCTGGCAACAAACAACCCTACATGTGCCCTAAGCATTTACTCCATCGCCCAATTTTTACCTCTCATGAACCAAACATCTACCCAGTCCGTGATCTCCGTGATAACAGTTGTGTTCTGCCCTTGAACTCCATGAGCCCAGCCAGAAGCTCTTCCGGTGTGTTTTTAAAGTGCCAAGCCAACATATTTTGTTGTACTTTGATGTCATGCACATAATGACAAGGTAATGTTTACGCAAACCATTACCTAAATAAGCCCATAAAGTACCATCTGATTTATATCCCTTTAAGTGAGACAATCTGCATGGCAGATCATCTTATGAGCTTCTGTGCTAAAGGGCATACAAGTATCTTTTACCTGATTCACAAAGCCCATATGATACCTGCCTCCTGCAGCTGCATTAAATGATGTTATGGTGAAATACTTTCCCATTGATAACTTCTTATAGTCAGTGATTCCCCCCACGACCCACTGACTTTTGTTAATGTCAATCTAAATAGCTATTTGTTCCTTATTTAATTAGTCAGGTATCCTAGACCTGAGAGAGCTCACTTTTAAGGAGTCTGTTACTTTTACCAGCATGATAATGGCCTATCACAGGTTCACAAAGTCTTGTAGGTGGAGGAGTGTACTGTTATTAGCAGCAACAGCCACTAGTGTCTTAAAGGGACATGAAACACAAATTGTTTTATTTGTGATTCAGATAGAGCATACGCTTTCAAACAACTTGCCAAATCACTTTTTATCAATTGTGCTTCATTCTCTTGGTATCCTCTGTTGAATGAGCAACATAGCACTACTGTGAGCTAGCTGAGCACAATTGGTAAGCAAATGTCAAGAGGCATATATGTTCAGCAACCAATCAGCAGCTAGCTCTCAGCTCCCAAGCTTACCTAGGCATGCTTTTTAACAAAAGATGCCAAGAGAATTAAGCAAATTGTATAATAGAATATACAATTTTAAACAATTTTCCAATTTACTTCTATCTGAATGATAAAAGAAACATTGTGAGTTTCATGCCCCTAATTTTATTATTTTGGCCCAAAAAATAAAAATATTGATTACATTACAATAAATACTTGATAAAACAGTTAACCCTTTGTCTCTCGAGGGGGAGTGCAGCACCTATCACTTGCAACCACTCATTCGGAGCTCTCTGTGTCAGATAGGGTTAAACTAAGGTTAACTATTTTGTATTTTATTCCTCTAATGCTTTTTTTGTGGGAATTAACGGACGTATTGGGAGTGGTAAACCTTAGTTTTATAATGTAAGGGACAATAAAATAACATTTTTATTTTAAATCCATAATACATATCGCCAATAAAAGCTCACTCTTACATAGACACAGATTCTCAGTAGGACGCACTTCCTTAGACCAGGGTGCAGGTAAAAGTACAGGATGGGGTGAAACACCCGAAATGTCAAACATTAAAGTTTTGCTGTGAACTTAAATGTAGAGCAGACATCCTCAAACTTGGCCCTCTAAAGGTTTTGGCTGTAATGCTGCCTGAGCATCATGGGAAATGTAGTTCCAAAACCTCTGGAGGGCCAAGTTTGAGGACGTCTGATGTAGAGAGTGCGATTGACATTTGAAGCTATATCTATCCGGGGTTTGCAAGGAAATGCATTTATTAAATGACACTGCACTGGTGCCATAAGTTTGTCTGTAGTAAAATGTACACTTTCTTTCCCTGTAATCACTATTTGTTTTCTCTCTCGTGCACAGGTCACAGAACAAAAAACCAAAGGTAAGATACCAGTTTGCTGTTCATATGTGCAGGAAGAAGACATACATGTTTTATTAATGAACTGCTTTTTACATGTGTAGTACCATGTACAGGTCAGTGTCGCAAAACCCAGAAGTGTAATTTCCATCTAAAGGGGAGGTAGTCCACGGCTTCATTCATTACTTGTGGGAATTAAGAACCTGGAGGAGGCAGACACAACCCAGCCAAAGGCTTAAATACCTCCCCCACTCCCCTCATCCCCCAGTCATTTTTTTCCTTCGGCACAGGAGGTTGGCAGAGAAGTGCTGAAGATTCGGAGTAGTCTTTTATGGAGAGTAGTACTCTTCGGAATGGGACTGGAGTTTTAAGTAGTCCTGTCAGCTTCTCAGTGAGAGTCTGGGTGAAAGTTAGAGTCCGGAGATGCATGGAGAGTCTTTCTGCTAAACCATCCCGACTCATATTAACAGCTCCACAAGCAATTAGCGTTGACGAGTTTCGCTGCCTGCTTTCTGCACTCAAGTCCATGTCAGGAACGATGCTTCTACCTGTCACACTTGAAGGGCCGTGTTCCTGTTCCACGGCGTAGATTCTGGTAAGATCGTTTTATACATAATAACGCAGAAGAGCCTTTTATCTTAGGGAATCAAGGGTTAATATTTCTGGTAAGGGGATTATTGAACAGGGGGGTTTATACATGATATTGTTTATTGTGTGATTGCTGCATTATGTGCGAGATGAGGCTCTGCTGGAACTTTCAGGTTGACTTCCGGGATTATTTGCGCGGCCGGTTTTGGCGCATTTTCTCCTTAGTGCAGGGGCAGTCCTGTGAGGCATCCCATGTGACCGGGTGTGGCAATCTCCACTTCCTCTGTTGATCTGTGGCGCAGGATCTTGTTGCACAGGAGACTAACTAAGCTTCCTGACATTCAATCTTTCGTTCAGGCTCTGTCTAGAATCAGGCCTGTCTTTAGACAGTCTGCTCCCCCGTGGAGCTTAAACTTGGTCCTTAAGGTATTGCAGAGGGTTCTGTTTGAGCCTATGCATTCCATTGACATTAAGATTCTGTCCTGGAAGGTTCTCTTCCTGTTGGCTATTGCATCGGCACGCTGAGTTTCGGAGCTCACTGCCTTTCAATTCGAGCCTCCTTACCTGGTTTTTCATGCGGATAAGGCGGTTCTTTGCACCGGTTTGGGGTTTCTTCCCAAGGTGGTGTCTAACCATAACATCAATCAGGAAATAATTGTTCCTTCTTTGTGTCCTAACCCTTCGTCTTCTAAGGAGAGGTTACTTCATAATCTGGATGTGGTTTGTGCCTTGAAGTTCTATCTTCAGGCTACAAAGGATTTCAGACAGTCTACATCTCTTTTTGTGGTGTTTTCAGGGAGCAGTGGGCCTTCTACTTCTTTGTCTTTTTGGTTGAGGAGTTTGATTCGCTTGGCCTATGAGACAGCGGGACATAAGCCTCCTCAGAGGATCACAGCTCATTCAACTAGAGCTGTGGCTTTGTCTTGGGCCTTCAAGAATGAGGCCTCTATGGAGCTGATTTGTAAGGCGGCTACCTGGTCCCCCTTACACACTTTTACAAAGTTTTACAAATTTGACGTTTTCGCTTCTGCGGAAGCTGCTTTTGGAAGAAAGGTTTTTCAGGCTGTGGTGCCCTCAGATTAGGGTCCGTCTTTTTACCCTCCCGGTTTCATTCAGTGTCCTCTAGGGCTTGGGTATATGTTTCCCAAAAGTAATGAATGAAGGCGTGGACTCTCCACCCCTTTAGATGGAAAACATGAATTATGCTTACCTGATAATTTTATTTCCATCGTGGGGAGGAGAGTCCACGGCTTCCGCCCGTAACTCCGGTGGGCTGACCTAAATTTATTCTTCTGGCACCATTTATACCCTGATATTTCTCCTACTGTTCCTTGTTCCCTCGGCAGAATGACTGGGGGATGAGGGGAGTGGGGACGGTAATTATGCCTTTGGCTGGGGTGTCTTTGCCTCCTCCTGGTGGCCAGGTTCTTTATTCCCAAAAGTAATGAATGAAGCTGTGGACTCTCCTCCCCACGATGGAAATAAAATTATCAGGTAAGCATAATTTGTTTTTATGAGACTGTGTATAGTACCTGTAGCACAGTGCACACTGTCTTTGTAGGTTGTATTTTTTGTTTTACTTAGCTACAAAAAATGAACAGAGGGATAGATAGTAACTCTGATGGCACAATGCTTGTTACCGTTGTCATTTATTGATCAGCTCTCTGTGCTATTGGCTGCTAAGTTAAAAGCAATTAACCAGGACTAACACAAACCCCAGAATCCTCAGCAGGACAAATCTGTTTTCACTCAGTAGTAGCTTAGAAGAGGATGGATCTATCAGTGGTAACAGAACAAAGTGGTTGAACAATCCACTTGTCTACATTGATGTTACAGTTGTGTCTAGTAGACACCCCCATTCCCCCCCTATAGTCTATAATAAGCACATTGCAAGCAGGGACGGGAATTCTACATGCTGTAATACAGCAAATATAATACCAGCGGGCAACATTGTATTTAAAATGTAGGAATTCAAAATGTCGCCCGTAATGGTTGAGATTTGGTTTAGGGTAAGTATAACACTTTTGGTTTTGATATTGTGTTGCTTGATAGACAAGGGGTTCACTAGAGTTTGCCACATGAAATACAGTAAAGTAATTGTAGCTTTTTCTTCATAAATGGAAAGAGTCCCCAGCTGCATTCATTACTTTTGGGAATTTAGAACCTAGCCACCAGGAGGAGGCAAAGACACCCCAGCCAAAGACTCAAATACTCCCACTTCCCTCATCCCCCAGTCATTATTTGCCTTTCGTCCCAGGAGGTTGGCAGAGAAGTGTCAGAAGTTTTCGATAGTCTCTTATGGAGGGTTGTACTCTTCGGTATGGGACTGGAGTTTTAAGTAGTCTTGCCAGCCTCTCGGTGAGAGCATGGGTGAAAGTTAGAGTCCGGAGATGCAGGAAAAGTCTTTCTGCAAAACCATCCCTACTCATATTAACAGCTTCACAAGCAATAAGCGTTGGCGAGTTTCGCTGCCTGCTTTTTTCTCTCAAGTCCATGGCAGAGGCGACGGTACTATCTGTCACACTTGAAGGTCCGTGTTCCTGTTCCACGGGTAGATTCTGGTAAGATTGTTTCATTTTACTTTCATCATGGATGTATTGTAATTTTAACTGTTTATCCGAGAGGGGCTACAACCTTTCGGGGATAACTTTAACATAGGGTCTCAGTGAGGCTCCTTTTTGTATCTAGGAATCAAGGGTTAATATCTCCTGAGGAGGATTATTGAACAGGGGGGTTTATAATCCTGTTTGTTATGTGATTCTGTCTTCTACTGTGTAGTGTTGCTTCGGTTCATGGCTATTTTGGAACTCTTACTACGCATGCAGGTAACCCAAGCGCTACTTTATCCTTTCTAGGGAGTGTGGCCTGTTCCCACCGGAGGTAACGACATGGTTCCGCATGGCCATATCTTTGGCGCTCGCGCATCTGCACCTCTCTGGAGTGTGCTTATGATATTGTCAGTGTTTCGTTAACCGGGGCTCGTCAGGCGTGGGATCGCCTGGTCCAGTTCAGCCTTCCGGGGAGCGACTGCCCCTGAGGCCTCAGGGGTTCAACCTTTGGGGCCAGTGTTTCCTTTTGTCCCTGAGGAGGTATGTTGCGCTTTTCGTTATAGACTGGTGCACCTTCGTGTCCTACTAAGGCACGTTTTTGGCGTTGCTGGAGGATCCCACTCTAAATGGGCCTGGGAATTCTCAGTCTTGCACTTCAACTGGCCTGCATACATAGACATAAGGGGATGAAGTAATCTTATAGTCTTTGTTATTTGTGTATCCTTTTCCAGTTCTGAGCTTGGAAGTCTCGGACCCCTGTTAGGCTGGTCCTGCGGGTCTGTCCGTTCTTCCTGGGCGATAACCTACGGGTTGTCTTATCTTTTATTTTCATCTGGTAAGGATGATTTTTATTTGGTTTAAAGCTCATGTTGTGGTGTGATGTTTTCTTCAGGGACTTTCCTCTGTAATTGATACTTGCGATTTTGTTGTCGCTCTGTTTACAAAAGTCTGTCTGACTGTTCCTTATCCCTCCATCATTGGGGGAGACACTGGGGCCCTTGGTTTCAGGCTGGTCCTGACTAGGTACAAATCCTTCTGTCGTTGAGACCTAGTTCAGACACGTGGCACCTTTTTATGTCCGGTTGGTCCGGTGAGGGCGTCTAGTGATCACAATATTTGTGTGATTGTCTTGTTTTACAAGCTTCAACTAGCATCCTGAGAGGACTTGAGGTCCGGGGTTGCTTAGGGAGATTGGTTCAGTCCTTATCCGCCTTTCAATCTAGTGGGCCGGGACTTCGTTGAGGTCAGCGGCGACATGCTCAGTTGTTTTGAAATTTTTCGGGAACTAGAGTATTCCTTCCTGTTGTGGGTTAGAGGCTTGGAGGATTTAGGTCCTTCATACCGCCGTTCTTACGGTTTTGCCTTTCATGTTCTCTTTGGAAGTGTCCTTTTAGGACTTGTTCCTTTTAGAGGTTCTCTTCCTTTGGGTCGAGACTTTCTGGACTTTGTCCAGTTTTTCTGGCGGCTTTTGCCGCTTAATTAGTGAAGTGAAGGCCGTGAGGCTCTGTCTTCGGGAGTTAGTCGTCTCCATATCAGGGGCGATAGGAGGTGTTGTCTCTTTTCCAAGCTTTTTGCTTAGGGGATGTTTTTCTGCCTGGGTTCGGGATGATTTGCATTCTTCTCCTTTGGGTGTGGTCCTCTGGAACGTTAATCTGAAGGGATTATGGAGACTAGCCTTCTACTCTTTCGGGTGACTCATTTTCATTTCCCTTAGTGCTGCCCTTGGGGCCTTTGGGCTCTAGAGACATTGCATGACTTTGTCGCGGCCTAGTACCTTGCTGGGGGGGTGTTGACCTCCGGCTAAGGCTGTTCTCTTCCCTTTGGGCTGGGAATTACGAGTGAGTCCTGTACCCATTCTCCGGGTTTCCCGGTTCTCATCCCCTGTGAGGTCTGATTGCTTCAGACGGGGTAGCTTGTGTTCCCTGAGGGTGTCGTTCGTTGTAGGACGATTCTGGGTCCGGAGTTCTTGTCTTATATCCTTCTTAGATGTCTGGAGACTTATGAGATCCGGTGGACTGGTTCGGGACAACACCGTTTTTTGTTTTTTTTGGACCCTATGTTGCAACATAGGGGCTAGCTCATTGGTCTTGCAAGCAGGTATGCCAGGGTTGTCATCCACCTTCGGGTACTGGTTATAAACTTTACGGCCTGACTTGTCCTTCGGACGGAGTGTGCTCCTCTATGGGGAGTTTTTTTCTCTGTTGGGTCAACAGTGGTGTCTGGGTGATTTTTCATTTGGTCCGTGTTTTGATCATACTATGGCTTCATGTCCCGTGGACATGTACGCTGTTCTTATCTGTGCCCTTCTCTTCGGAGGGGATAGTTTATCTTCCTTATGAGTTGGGGTTTTCTCTCTCTGGAGGGTCTTTGTCCTGCCCTGTATGTAGGAGGGTTGGATCATGTGGCTTATTTCTGTAAGGGGCAGCATCTGCTGTTCTGTGTTCTCTGTTCTGCCTGTTGGAAATTGATCTCTCCACGTAGAGACTGTCTAAGAGAGTTCCAGGTCCTAGGGGGTTCTCCTTGGGAGTGCCTTATTTTGGAGGAGCGTATTGGGTTGGCACCCAAGCTCTGTTGGGGTGGGTGATCCTCCCTTTTTTCTTCCATTCCCTGGGGGCTTGTGGTTGGGGTCTTTCTGTCCCCCTGTCTATCAGACATGTCTGTCGTTTGGGCTGGGCTGGTGTTGGAGCAGGATCTGAGATCTGTTGCTCTGTTATTTCGTCCTCGGAGCATTCGAGGTACAGTAAGCCTTTTTGAGGTTTCTCCTTCCTCCACATTCAAGATTTGTGGGAAGGACTGGCGGCTCTCCGATATCCTGCAACGTTATCCACTGGTTAGTGGATACTTACCAATCTGAAGGATCCTATCTTCAGCTGCTTTCTACTTGCCCTGCAAGTATTTAAGTTTCAGAGTCATTTTTAGAAGACTGCAGCATGCAGTGTTTTTGCTTCAGGTGTTGTTCGTCAGATCTATCTGAGCTTGCTGCATGAGGTTTCGGTCTGAATATTTCGGTATTCTGAGATACCTTTGTGCGACTTGTGGACCTTCGTCTTCAGTTGCCTTTCTTTCATGTAATTAGCAAGAGTCCATGAGCTAGTGACGTATGGGATATACATTCCTACCAGGAGGGGCAAAGTTTCCCAAACCTCAAAATGCCTATAAATACACCCCTCACCACACCCACAATTCAGTTTTACAAACTTTGCCTCCGATGGAGGTGGTGAAGTAAGTTTGTGCTAGATTCTACGTTGATATGCGCTCCGCAGCAAGTTGGAGCCCGGTTTTCCTCTCAGCGTGCAGTGAATGTCAGAGGGATGTGAGGAGAGTATTGCCTATTTGAATGCAGTGATCTCCTTCTAAGGGGTCTATTTCATAGGTTCTCTGTTATCGGTCGTAGAGATTCATCTCTTACCTCCCTTTTCAGATCGACGATATACTCTTATATATACCATTACCTCTGCTGATTCTCGTTTCAGTACTGGTTTGGCTATCTGCTATATGTAGATGAGTGTCCTGGGGTAAGTAAGTCTTATTTTCTGTGACACTCCTAGCTATGGTTGGGCACTTTGTTTATAAAGTTCTAAATATATGTATTCAAACATTTATTTGCCTTGACTCAGAATGTTCAACTTTCCTTATTTTTCAGACAGTCAGTTTCATATTTGGGATAATGCATTTTAATTTAACATTTTTCTTACCTTAAAATTTGACTTTTTCCCTGTGGGCTGTTAGGCTCGCGGGGGCTGAAAATGCTTCATTTTATTGCGTCATTCTTGGCGTGGACTTTTTTGGCGCAAAAATTCTATTTCCGTTTCCGGCGTCATACGTGTCGCCGGAAGTTGCGTCATTTTTTGACGTTATTTTGCGCCAAAAATGTCGGCGTTCCGGATGTGGCGTCATTTTTGGTGCCAAAAGCATTTAGGCGCCAAATAATGTGGGCGTCTTATTTGGCGCGAAAAAATATGGGCGTCACTTTTGTCTCCACATTATTTAAGTCTCATTTTTTATTGCTTCTGGTTGCTAGAAGCTTGTTCTTTGGCATTTTTTCCCATTCCTGAAACTGTCATTTAAGGAATTTGATCAATTTTGCTTTATATATATGTTGTTTTTTCTCTTACATATTGCAAGATGTCTCACGTTGCATCTGAGTCAGAAGATACTACAGGAAAATCGCTGTCAAGTGCTGAATCTACCAAAGCTAAGTGTATCTGCTGTAAACTTTTGGTAGCTATTCCTCCAGCTGTTGTTTGTATTGATTGTCATGACAAACTTGTTAAAGCAGATAATATTTCCTTTAGTAAAGTACCATTGCCTGTTGCAGTTCCTTCAACATCTAAGGTGCAGAATGTTCCTGATAATATAAGAGATTTTGTTTCTGAATCTATAAAAAAGGCTATGTCTGTTATTTCTCCTTCTAGTAAACGTAAAAAATCTTTTAAAACTTCTCTCCCTACAGATGAATTTTTAACTGAACATCATCATTCTGATTCTGATGATTCCTCTGGTTCAGAGGATTCTGTCTCAGAGGTTGATGCTGATAAATCTTCATATTTATTTAAAATGGAATTTATTCGTTCTTTACTTAAAGAAGTACTAATTGCTTTAGAAATAGAGGATTCTGGTCCTCTTGATACTAATTCTAAACGTTTAGATAAGGTATTTAAAGCTCCTGTGGTTATTCCAGAAGTTTTTCCTGTTCCTAATGCTATTTCTGCAGTAATTTCCAAAGAATGGGATAATTTGGGTAATTCATTTACTCCTTCTAAACGTTTTAAGCAATTATATCCTGTGCCGTCTGACAGATTAGAATTTTGGGACAAGATCCCTAAAGTTGATGGGGCTATTTCTACCCTTGCTAAACGTACTACTATTCCTACGTCAGATGGTACTTCGTTTAAGGATCCTCTAGATAGGAAAATTGAGTCCTTTCTAAGAAAAGCTTATCTGTGTTCAGGTAATCTTCTTAGACCTGCTATATCTTTGGCTGATGTTGCTGCAGCTTCAACTTTTTGGTTGGAAACTTTAGCGCAACAAGTAACACATCGTGATTCTCATGATATTATTATTCTTCTTCAGCATGCTAATAATTTTATCTGTGATGCCATTTTTGATATTATCAGAGTTGATGTCAGGTTTATGTCTCTAGCTATTTTAGCTAGAAGAGCTTTATGGCTTAAAACTTGGAATGCTGATATGGCTTCTAAATCAACTTTACTTTCCATTTCTTTCCAGGGTAACAAATTATTTGGTTCTCAGTTGGATTCCATTATTTCAACTGTTACTGGTGGGAAAGGAACTTTTTTACCACAGGATAAAAAATCTAAAGGTAAAAACAGGGCTAATAATCGTTTTCGTTCCTTTCGTTTCAACAAAGAACAAAAGCCTGATCCTTCATCCTCAGGAGCAGTTTCAGTTTGGAGACCATCTCCAGTCTGGAATAAATCCAAGCCAGCTAGAAAGGCAAAGCCTGCTTCTAAGTCCACATGAAGGTGCGGCCCTCATTCCAGCTCAGCTGGTAGGGGGCAGGTTACGTTTTTTCAAGGAAATTTGGATCAATTCTGTTCACAATCTTTGGATTCAGAGCATTGTTTCAGAAGGGTACAGAATTGGTTTCAAGTTGAGACCTCCTGCAAAGAGATTTTTTCTTTCCCGTGTCCCAGTAAATCCAGTAAAAGCTCAAGCATTTCTGAAATGTGTTTCAGATCTAGAGTTGACTGGAGTAATTATGCCAGTTCCAGTTCCGGAACAGGGGATGGGGTTTTATTCAAATCTCTTCATTGTACCAAAGAAGGAGAATTCTTTCAGACCAGTTCTGGATCTAAAAATATTGAATCGTTATGTAAGGATACCAACGTTCAAGATGGTAACTGTAAGGACTATCTTACCTTTTGTTCAGCAAGGGAATTATATGTCCACAATAGATTTACAGGATGCATATCTGCATATTCCGATTCATCCAGATCATTATCAGTTCCTGAGATTCTCGTTTCTGGACAAGCATTACCAGTTTGTGGCTCTGCCGTTTGGCCTAGCAACAGCTCCAAGAATTTTTACAAAGGTTCTCGGTGCCCTGCTGTCTGTAATCAGAGAACAGGGTATTGTGGTATTTCCTTATTTGGACGATATCTTGGTACTTGCTCAGTCTTTACATTTAGCAGAATCTCATACGAATCGACTTGTGTTGTTTCTTCAAGATCATGGTTGGAGGATCAATTTACCAAAAAGTTCTTTGATTCCTCAGACAAGGGTAACCTTTCTGGGTTTCCAGATGGATTCAGTGTCCATGACTCTGTCTTTAACAGACAAGAGACGTCTAAAGTTGATTACAGCTTGTCGAAACCTTCAGTCACAATCATTCCCTTCGGTAGCCTTATGCATGGAAATTCTAGGTCTTATGACTGCTGCATCGGACGCGATCCCCTTTGCTCGTTTTCACATGCGACCTCTTCAGCTCTGTATGCTGAAGCAATGGTGCAAGGATTACACGAAGATATCTCAATATCTTTAAAACCGATTGTTCGACACTCTCTAACATGGTGGACAGATCACCATCGTTTAATTCAGGGGGCTTCTTTTGTGCTTCCGACCTGGACTGTAATTTCAACAGATGCAAGTCTCACAGGTTGGGGAGCTGTGTGGGGATCTCTGACGGCACAAGGAGTTTGGGAATCTCAGGAGGTGAGATTACCGATCAATATTTTGGAACTCCGTGCAATTTTCAGAGCTCTTCAGTTTTGGCCTCTTCTGAAGAGAGAATCGTTCATTTGTTTTCAGACAGACAATGTCACAACTGTGGCATACATCAATCATCAAGGAGGGACTCACAGTCCTCTGGCTATGAAAGAAGTATCTCGAATTTTGGTTTGGGCGGAATCCAGCTCCTGTCTAATCTCTGCGGTTCATATCCCAGGTGTAGACAATTGGGAAGCGGATTATCTCAGTCGCCAAACGTTGCATCCGGGCGAATGGTCTCTTCACCCAGAGGTATTTCTTCAGATTGTTCAAATGTGGGAACTTCCAGAAATAGATCTGATGGCGTCCCATCTAAACAAGAAACTTCCCAGGTATCTGTCCAGATCCCGGGATCCTCAGGCGGAGGCAGTGGATGCATTATCACTTCCTTGGAAGTATCATCCTGCCTATATCTTTCCGCCTCTAGTTCTTCTTCCAAGAGTAATCTCCAAGATTCTGAAGGAATGCTCGTTTGTTCTGCTGGTAGCTCCGGCATGGCCTCACAGGTTTTGGTATGCGGATCTTGTCCGGATGGCCTCTTGCCAACCGTGGACTCTTCCGTTAAGACCAGACCTTCTGTCACAAGGTCCTTTTTTCCATCAGGATCTGAAATCCTTAAATTTAAAGGTATGGAGATTGAACGCTTGATTCTTGGTCAAAGAGGTTTCTCTGACTCTGTGATCAATACTATGTTACAGGCTCGTAAATCTGTATCTCGAGAGATATATTATAGAGTCTGGAAGACTTATATTTCTTGGTGTCTTTCTCATCATTTTTCCTGGCATTCTTTTAGAATACCGAGAATTTTACAGTTCCTTCAGGATGGTTTAGATAAGGGTTTGTCCGCAAGTTCTTTGAAAGGACAAATCTCTGCTCTTTCTGTTCTTTTTCACAGAAAGATTGCTATTCTTCCTGATATTCATTGTTTTGTACAAGCTTTGGTTCGTATAAAACCTGTCATTAAGTCAATTTCTCCTCCTTGGAGTTTGAATTTGGTTCTGGGAGCTCTTCAAGCTCCTCCGTTTGAACCTATGCATTCATTGGACATTAAATTACTTTCTTGGAAAGTTTTTTGTTCCTTTTGGCCATCTCTTCTGCCAGAAGAGTTTCTGAATTATCTGCTCTTTCTCCAACATAGGTGTGTCCGGTCCACGGCGTCATCCTTACTTGTGGGATATTCTCTTCCCCAACAGGAAATGGCAAAGAGCCCAGCAAAGCTGGTCACATGATCCCTCCTAGGCTCCGCCTACCCCAGTCATTCTCTTTGCCGTTGTACAGGCAACATCTCCACGGAGATGGCTTAGAGTTTTTTAGTGTTTAACTGTAGTTTTTATTATTCAATCAAGAGTTTGTTATTTTGAAATAGTGCTGGTATGTACTATTTACTCAGAAACAGAAAAGAGATGAAGATTTCTGTTTGTATGAGGAAAATGATTTTAGCAACCGTCACTAAAATCCATGGCTGTTCCACACAGGACTGTTGAGAGCAATTAACTTCAGTTGGGGGAACGGTGAGCAGTCTCTTGCTGCTTGAGGTATGACACATTCTAACAAGACGATGTAATGCTGGAAGCTGTCATTTTCCCTATGGGATCCGGTAAGCCATGTTTATTAAGATCGTAAATAAGGGCTTCACAAGGGCTTATTAAGACTGTAGACTTTTTTCTGGGCTAAATCGATTCATTATTAACACATATTTAGCCTTGAGGAATCATTTATTCTGGGTATTTTGATATAATAATATCGGCAGGCACTGTTTTAGACACCTTATTCTTTAGGGGCTTTCCCAAATCATAGACAGAGCCTCATTTTCGCGCCGGTGTTGCGCACTTGTTTTTGAGAGGCATGACATGCAGTCGCATGTGAGAGGAGCTCTGATACTTAGAAAAGACTTTCTGAAGGCGTCATTTGGTATCGTATTCCCCTTTGGGCTTGGTTGGGTCTCAGCAAAGCAGATACCAGGGACTGTAAAGGGGTTAAAGTTAAAAACGGCTCCGGTTCCGTTATTTTAAGGGTTAAAGCTTCCAAATTTGGTGTGCAATACTTTTAAGGCTTTAAGACACTGTGGTGAAAATTTGGTGAATTTTGAACAATTCCTTCATGTTTTTTCGCAATTGCAGTAATAAAGTGTGTTCAGTTTAAAATTTAAAGTGACAGTAACGGTTTTATTTTAAAACGTTTTTTGTACTTTGTTATCAAGTTTATGCCTGTTTAACATGTCTGAACTACCAGATAGACTGTGTTCTGAATGTGGGGAAGCCAGAATTCCCATTCATTTAAATAAATGTGATTTATGTGACAATGACAATGATGCCCAAGATGATTCCTCAAGTGAGGGGAGTAAGCATGGTACTGCATCATTCCCTCCTTCGTCTACACGAGTCTTGCCCACTCAGGAGGCCCCTAGTACATCTAGCGCGCCAATACGCCTTACTATGCAACAATTAACGGCTGTAATGGATAATTCTGTCAAAAACATTTTAGCCAAAATGAACACTTATCCGCGTAAGCGCGACTGCTCTGTTTTAGATACTGAAGAGCATGACGACGCTGATAATAATGGTTCTGAAGGGCCCCTAACCCAGTCTGATGGGGCCAGGGAGGTTTTGTCTGAGGGAGAAATTACTGATTCAGGGAACATTTCTCAACAAGCTGAACCTGATGTGATTACGTTTAAATTTAAGTCGGAACATCTCCGCATTCTGCTCAAGGAGGTATTATCCACTCTGGATGATTGTGACAAGTTGGTCATCCCAGAGAAACTATGTAAAATGGACAAGTTCCTAGAGGTCCCGGGGCTCCCAGAAGCTTTTCCTATACCCAAGCGGGTGGCGGACATTGTTAATAAAGAATGGGAAAGGCCCGGTATTCCTTTCGTCCCTCCCCCCATATTTAAAAAATTGTTTCCTATGGTCGACCCCAGAAAGGACTTATGGCAGACAGTCCCCAAGGTCGAGGGAGCGGTTTCCACTTTAAACAAACGCACCACTATACCCATAGAGGATAGTTGTGCTTTCAAAGATCCTATGGATAAAAAATTAGAAGGTTTACTTAAAAAGATGTTTGTTCAGCAGGGTTACCTTCTACAACCAATTTCATGCATTGTCCCTGTAGCTACAGCCGCATGTTTCTGGTTCGATGAGCTGATAAAGGCGGTCGATAGTGATTCTCCTCCTTATGAGGAGATTATGGACAGAATCAATGCTCTCAAATTGGCTAATTCTTTCACCCTAGACGCCACCTTGCAATTGGCTAGGTTAGCGGCTAAGAATTCTGGGTTTGCTATTGTGGCGCGCAGAGCGCTTTGGTTGAAATCTTGGTCAGCTGATGCGTCTTCCAAGAACAAGCTACTTAACATTCCTTTCAAGGGGAAAACGCTGTTTGGCCCTGACTTGAAAGAGATTATCTCTGATATCACTGGGGGTAAGGGCCACGCCCTTCCTCAAGATCGGCCTTTCAAGGCAAAAAATAAACCTAATTTTCGTCCCTTTCGTAGAAATGGACCAGCCCAAAGTGCTACGTCCTCTAAGCAAGAGGGTAATACTTCTCAAGCCAAGCCAGCTTGGAGACCAATGCAAGGCTGGAACAAGGGAAAGCAGGCCAAGAAACCTGCCACTGCTACCAAGACAGCATGAAATGTTGGCCCCCGATCCGGGACCGGATCTGGTGGGGGGCAGACTCTCTCTCTTCGCTCAGGCTTGGGCAAGAGATGTTCTGGATCCTTGGGCGCTAGAAATAGTCTCCCAAGGTTATCTTCTGGAATTCAAGGGGCTTCCCCCAAGGGGGAGGTTCCACAGGTCTCAGTTGTCTTCAGACCACATAAAAAGACAGGCATTCTTACATTGTGTAGAAGACCTGTTAAAAATGGGAGTGATTCATCCTGTTCCATTAAGAGAACAAGGGATGGGGTTCTACTCCAATCTGTTCATAGTTCCGAAAAAAAGAGGGAACGTTCAGACCAATCTTAGATCTCAAGATCCTAAACAAGTTTCTCAAGGTTCCATCGTTCAAGATGGAAACCATTCGAACTATTCTTCCTTCCATCCAGGAAGGTCAATTCATGACCACAGTGGATTTAAAGGATGCGTATCTACATATTCCTATCCACAAGGAACATCATCGGTTCCTAAGGTTCGCATTCCTGGACAAGCATTACCAGTTCGTGGCGCTTCCTTTCGGATTAGCCACTGCTCCAAGGATTTTCACAAAGGTACTAGGGTCCCTTCTAGCTGTGCTAAGACCAAGGGGCATTGCTGTAGTACCTTACTTGGACGACATTCTGATTCAAGCGTCGTCCCTTCCTCAAGCAAAGGCTCACACGGACATTGTCCTGGCCTTTCTCAGATCTCACGGATGGAAAGTGAACGTGGAAAAGAGTTCTCTATCTCCGTCAACAAGGGTTCCCTTCTTGGGAACAATAATAGACTCCTTAGAAATGAGGATTTTTCTGACAGAGGCCAGAAAAACAAAACTTCTAGACTCTTGTCGGATACTTCATTCCGTTCCTCTTCCTTCCATAGCGCAGTGCATGGAAGTGATCGGTTTGATGGTAGCGGCAATGGACATAGTTCCTTTTGCGCGCATTCATCTAAGACCATTACAACTGTGCATGCTCAGTCAGTGGAATGGGGATTATACAGACTTGTCTCCGAAGATACAAGTAAATCAGAGGACCAGAGACTCACTCCGTTGGTGGCTGTCCCTGGACAACCTGTCACAAGGGATGACATTCCGCAGACCGGAGTGGGTCATCGTCACGACCGACGCCAGTCTGATGGGCTGGGGCGCGGTCTGGGGATCCCTGAAAGCTCAGGGTCTTTGGTCTCGGGAAGAATCTCTTCTACCGATAAATATTCTGGAACTGAGAGCGATATTCAATGCTCTCAAGGCTTGGCCTCAGCTAGCGAGGGCCAAGTTCATACGGTTTCAATCAGACAACATGACAACTGTTGCGTACATCAACCATCAGGGGGGAACAAGGAGTTCCCTAGCGATGGAAGAAGTGACCAAAATCATTCTATGGGCGGAGTCTCACTCCTGCCACCTGTCTGCTATCCACATCCCAGGAGTGGAAAATTGGGAAGCGGATTTTCTGAGTCGTCAGACATTGCATCCGGGGGAGTGGGAACTCCATCCGGAAATCTTTGCCCAAGTCACTCAGCTGTGGGGC
This sequence comes from Bombina bombina, assembly GCF_027579735.1. Classification (NCBI taxonomy): domain Eukaryota; kingdom Metazoa; phylum Chordata; class Amphibia; order Anura; family Bombinatoridae; genus Bombina; species Bombina bombina. Next base: position 425,161,609 of record NC_069505.1, read on the forward strand.
ATTCCAGACATGGATCTGATGGCCTCTCGTCAGAACTTCAAAGTTCCTTGCTACGGGTCCAGATCCAGGGATCCCAAGGCGGCTCTAGTGGATGCACTAGTAGCACCTTGGACCTTCAAACTAGCTTTTGTGTTCCCGCCGTTTCCTCTCATCCCCAGGCTGGTAGCCAGGATCAATCAGGAGAGGGCGTCGGTGATCTTGATAGCTCCTGCGTGGCCACGCAGGACTTGGTATGCAGATCTGGTGAATATGTCATCGGCTCCACCTTGGAAGCTACCTTTGAGACGAGACCTTCTTGTTCAGGGTCCGTTCGAACATCCGAATCTGGTTTCACTCCAGCTGACTGCTTGGAGATTGAACGCTTGATCTTATCGAAGCGAGGGTTCTCAGATTCTGTTATCGATACTCTTGTTCAGGCCAGAAAGCCTGTAACTAGAAAGATTTACCACAAAATTTGGAAAAAATATATCTGTTGGTGTGAATCTAAAGGATTCCCTTGGGACAAGGTTAAGATTCCTAAGATTCTATCCTTCCTTCAAGAAGGATTGGAAAAAGGATTATCTGCTAGTTCCCTGAAGGGACAGATTTCTGCCTTGTCTGTGTTACTTCACAAAAAGCTGGCAGCTGTGCCAGATGTTCAAGCCTTCGTTCAGGCTCTGGTTAGAATTAAGCCTGTTTACAAACCTTTGACTCCTCCTTGGAGTCTCAACTTAGTTCTTTCAGTTCTTCAGGGGGTTCCGTTTGAACCCTTACATTCCGTTGATATTAAGTTATTATCTTGGAAAGTTTTGTTTTTAGTTGCAATTTCTTCTGCTAGAAGAGTTTCAGAATTATCTGCTCTGCAGTGTTCTCCTCCTTATCTGGTGTTCCATGCAGATAAGGTGGTTTTGCGTACTAAACCTGGTTTCTCCAACATAGGTGTGTCCGGTCCACGGCGTCATCCTTACTTGTGGGATATTCTCTTCCCCAACAGGAAATGGCAAAGAGCCCAGCAAAGCTGGTCACATGATCCCTCCTAGGCTCCGCCTACCCCAGTCATTCTCTTTGCCGTTGTACAGGCAACATCTCCACGGAGATGGCTTAGAGTTTTTTAGTGTTTAACTGTAGTTTTTATTATTCAATCAAGAGTTTGTTATTTTAAAATAGTGCTGGTATGTACTATTTACTCAGAAACAGAAAAGAGATGAAGATTTCTGTTTGTATGAGGAAAATGATTTTAGCACCGTAACTAAAATCCATGGCTGTTCCACACAGGACTGTTGAGAGCAATTAACTTCAGTTGGGGGAACAGTGTGCAGTTTCTTGCTGCTTGAGGTATGACACATTCTAACAAGACGATGTAATGCTGGAAGCTGTCATTTTTCCCTATGGGATCCGGTAAGCCATGTTTATTACGATGGTAAATAAGGGCTTCACAAGGGCTTATTAAGATTGTAGACTTTTCTGGGCTAAATCGATTCAGTTTTAAAACATATTTAGCTTTGAGGAATCATTTTATCTGGGTTTATTGATATTATAATATCGGCAGGCACTGTATTAGACACCTTATTTCTCTGGGGCTTTCCCAAAGCATAAGCAGAGTCTCATTTTCGCGCCGGTGTGGCGCACTTGTTTTTGAGAGGCATGGCATGCAGTCGCATGTGAGAGGAGCTCTGATACTTAGAAAAGACTTTCTGAAGGCGTCATTTGGTATCGTATTCCCCTTTGGGCTTGGTTGGGTCTCAGCAAAGCAGATACCAGGGACTGTAAAGGGGTTAAAGTGTTAAAACGGCTCCGGTTCCGTTATTTTAAGGGTTAAAGCTTCCAAATTTGGTGTGCAATACTTTTAAGGCTTTAAGACACTGTGGTGAAAATTTGGTGAATTTTGTACAATTCCTTCATGTTTTTTCGCAATTGCAGTAATAAAGTGTGTTCAGTTTAAAATTTAAAGTGACAGTAACGGTTTTATTTTAAAACGTTTTTTGTACTTTATTATCAAGTTTATGCCTGTTTAACATGTCTGAACTACCAGATAGACTGTGTTCTGAATGTGGGGAAGCCAGAATTCCTGTTCATTTAAATAAATGTGATTTATGTGATAATGACAATGATGCCCAAGATGATTCCTCAAGTGAGGGGAGTAAGCATGGTACTGCATCATTCCCTCCTTCGTCTACACGAGTCTTGCCCACTCAGGAGGCCCCTAGTACATCTAGCGCGCCAATACTGCTTACTATGCAACAATTAACGGCTGTAATGGATAATTCTGTCAAAAACATTTTAGCCAAAATGAACCCTTGTCAGCGTAAGCGTGGCTGCTCTGTTTTAGTTACTGAAGAGCATGACGACGCTGATATTAATATCTCTGAAGGGCCCCTAACCCAATCTGAGGGGGCCAGGGAGGTTTTGTCTGAGGGAGAGATTACTGATTCAGGGAACATTTCTCAACAGGCTGAACCTGATGTAATTGCATTTAAATTTAAGTTGGAACATCTCCGCATTCTGCTTAAGGAGGTATTATCCACTCTGGATGATTGTGAAAAGTTGGTCATCCCAGAGAAACTATGTAAAATGGACAAGTTCCTAGAGGTGCCGGAGCTCCCAGAAGCTTTTCCTATACCCAAGCGGGTGGCGGACATTGTTAATAAAGAATGGGAAAGGCCCGGTATTCCTTTCGTCCCTCCCCCCATATTTAAAAAATTGTTTCCTATGGTCGACCCCAGAAAGGACTTATGGCAGACAGTCCCCAAGGTCGAGGGAGCGGTTTCTACTTTAAACAAACGCACCACTATACCCATAGAGGATAGTTGTGCTTTCAAAGATCCTATGGATAAAAAATTAGAAGGTTTGCTTAAAAAGATGTTTGTTCAGCAGGGTTACCTTCTACAACCAATTTCATGCATTGTCCCTGTCACTACAGCCGCATGTTTCTGGTTTGATGAACTGATAACGGCGCTCGATAGTGATTCTCCTCCTTATGAGGAGATTATGGACAGAATCAATGCTCTCAAATTGGCTAATTCTTTCACCCTAGACGCCACTTTGCAATTGGCTAGGTTAGCGGCTAAGAATTCTGGGTTTGCTATTGTGGCGCGCAGAGCGCTTTGGTTGAAATCTTGGTCGGCTGACGCGTCTTCCAAGAACAAGCTACTAAACATTCCTTTCAAGGGGAAAACGCTGTTTGGCCCTGACTTGAAAGAGATTATCTCGGATATCACTGGGGGTAAGGGCCACGCCCTTCCTCAGGATCGGCCTTTCAAGGCGAAAAATAGACCCAATTTTCGTCCCTTTCGTAAAAACGGACCAGCCCAAAGTGCTACGTCCTCTAAGCAAGAGGGTAATACTTCTCAAGCCAAGCCAGCTTGGAGACCAATGCAAGGCTGGAACAAGGGAAAGCAGGCCAAGAAGCCTGCCACTGCTACCAAGACAGCATGAAATATTGGCCCCCGATCCGGGACCGGATCTGGTGGGGGGCAGACTCTCTCTCTTCGCTCAGGCTTGGGCAAGAGATGTTCTGGATCCTTGGGCGCTAGAAATAGTCTCCCAGGGTTATCTTCTGGAATTCAAGGGACTTCCCCCAAGGGGGAGGTTCCACAGGTCTCAGTTGTCTTCAGACCACATAAAAAGACAGGCGTTCTTACATTGTGTAGAAGACCTGTTAAAAATGGGAGTGATTCATCCTGTTCCACTAAGAGAACAAGGGATGGGGTTCTACTCCAATCTGTTCATAGTTCCCAAAAAAGAGGGAACGTTCAGACCAATCTTAGATCTCAAGATCTTAAACAAGTTTCTCAAGGTTCCATCTTTCAAGATGGAAACCATTCGAACTATTCTTCCTTCCATCCAGGAGGGTCAATTCATGACCACGGTGGATTTAAAGGATGCGTATCTACATATTCCTATCCACAAGGAACATCATCGGTTCCTAAGGTTTGCATTCCTGGACAAACATTACCAGTTCGTGGCGCTTCCTTTCGGATTAGCCACTGCTCCAAGGATTTTCACAAAGGTACTAGGCTCCCTTCTAGCGGTGCTAAGACCAAGGGGCATTGCAGTAGTACCTTACCTGGACGACATTCTGATTCAAGCGTCGTCCCTTCCTCAAGCAAAGGCTCACACGGACATTGTCCTGGCCTTTCTCAGATCTCACGGCTGGAAAGTGAACGTGGAAAAGAGTTCTCTATCCCCGTCAACAAGGGTTCCCTTCTTGGGAACAATTATAGACTCTTTGGAAATGAGGATCTTTCTAACAGAGGCCAGAAAAACAAAACTTCTAGACTCTTGTCGGATACTTCATTCCGTTCCTCTTCCTTCCATAGCTCAGTGCATGGAAGTGATCGGGTTGATGGTAGCGGCGATGGACATAGTTCCTTTTGCGCGCATTCATCTAAGACCATTACAACTGTGCATGCTCAGTCAGTGGAATGGGGACTATACAGACTTGTCTCCGAAGATACAAGTAAATCAGAGGACCAGAGACTCACTGGTGGCTGTCCCTGGACAATCTGTCTCAAGGGATGACGTTCCGCAGACCAGAGTGGGTCATTGTCACGACCGACGCCAGTCTGATGGGCTGGGGCGCGGTCTGGGGATCCCTGAAAGCTCAGGGTCTTTGGTCTCGGGAAGAATCTCTTCTACCGATAAATATTCTGGAACTGAGAGCGATATTCAATGCTCTCAAGGCCTGGCCTCGGCTAGCGAGGATCAAGTTCATACGGTTTCAATCAGACAACATGACAACTGTTGCGTACATCAACCATCAGGGGGGAACAAGGAGTTCCCTAGCGATGGAAGAAGTGACCAAAATCATTCTATGGGCGGAGTCTCACTCCTGCCACCTGTCTGCTATCCACATCCCAGGAGTGGAAAATTGGGAAGCGGATTTTCTGAGTCGTCAGACATTGCATCCGGGGGAGTGGGAACTCCATCCGGAAATCTTTGCCCAAGTCACTCACCTGTGGGGCATTCCAGACATGGATCTGATGGCCTCTCGTCAGAACTTCAAAGTTCCTTGCTACGGGGCCAGATCCAGGGATCCCAAGGCGGCTCTAGTGGATGCACTAGTAGCACCTTGGACCTTCAAACTAGCTTATGTGTTCCCGCCATTTCCTCTCATCCCCAGGCTGGTAGCCAGGATCAATCAGGAGAGGGCGTCGGTGATCTTGATAGCTCCTGCGTGGCCACGCAGGACTTGGTATGCAGATCTGGTGAATATGTCATCGCCTCCACCTTGGAAGCTACCTTTGAGACGAGACCTTCTTGTTCAGGGTCCGTTCGAACATCCGAATCTGGTTTCACTCCAGCTGACTGCTTGGAGATTGAACGCTTGATTTTATCGAAGCGAGGATTCTCAGATTCTGTTATCGATACTCTTGTTCAGGCCAGAAAGCCTGTAACTAGAAAGATTTACCACAAAATTTGGAAAAAATATATCTGTTGGTGTGAATCTAAAGGATTCCCTTGGGACAAGGTTAAGATTCCTAGGATTCTATCCTTCCTTCAAGAAGGATTGGAAAAAGGATTATCTGCTAGTTCCCTGAAGGGACAGATTTCTGCCTTGTCGGTATTACTTCACAAAAAGCTGGCAGCTGTGCCAGATGTTCAAGCCTTTGTTCAGGCTCTGGTTAGAATCAAGCCTGTTTACAAACCTTTGACTCCTCCTTGGAGTCTCAATTTAGTTCTTTCAGTTCTTCAGGGGGTTCCGTTTGAACCCTTACATTCCGTTGATATTAAGTTATTATCTTGGAAAGTTTTGTTTTTAGTTGCGATTTCTTCTGCTAGAAGAGTCTCAGAATTATCTGCTCTGCAGTGTTCTCCTCCTTATCTGGTGTTCCATGCAGATAAGGTGGTTTTACGTACTAAACCTGGTTTTCTTCCAAAAGTTGTTTCTAACAAAAACATTAACCAGGAGATTATCGTACCTTCTCTGTGTCCAAAACCAGTTTCAAAGAAGGAACGTTTGTTGCACAATTTGGATGTTGTTCGCGCTCTAAAATTCTATTTAGATGCTACAAAGGATTTTAGACAAACATCTTCCTTGTTTGTTGTTTATTCAGGTAAAAGGAGAGGTCAAAAAGCAACTTCTACCTCTCTCTCTTTTTGGATTAAAAGCATCATCAGATTGGCTTACGAGACTGCCGGACGGCAGCCTCCCGAAAGAATCACAGCTCATTCCACTAGGGCTGTGGCTTCCACATGGGCCTTCAAGAACGAGGCTTCTGTTGATCAGATATGTAGGGCAGCGACTTGGTCTTCACTGCACACTTTTACCAAATTTTACAAGTTTGATACTTTTGCTTCTTCTGAGGCTATTTTTGGGAGAAAGGTTTTGCAAGCCGTGGTGCCTTCCATTTAGGTGACCTGATTTGCTCCCTCCCTTCATCCGTGTCCTAAAGCTTTGGTATTGGTTCCCACAAGTAAGGATGACGCCGTGGACCGGACACACCTATGTTGGAGAAAACAGAATTTATGTTTACCTGATAAATTTCTTTCTCCAACGGTGTGTCCGGTCCACGGCCCGCCCTGGTTTTTTAATCAGGTCTGATAATTTATTTTCTTTAACTACAGTCACCACGGTACCATATGGTTTCTCCTATGCAAATATTCCTCCTTAACGTCGGTCGAATGACTGGGGTAGGCGGAGCCTAGGAGGGATCATGTGACCAGCTTTGCTGGGCTCTTTGCCATTTCCTGTTGGGGAAGAGAATATCCCACAAGTAAGGATGACGCCGTGGACCGGACACACCGTTGGAGAAAGAAATTTATCAGGTAAACATAAATTCTGTTTTTCTTCCAAAAGTTGTTTCTAACAAAAACATTAACCAGGAGATTATCGTACCTTCTCTGTGTCCGAAACCAGTTTCAAAGAAGGAACGTTTGTTGCACAATTTGGATGTTGTTCGCGCTCTAAAATTCTATTTAGATGCTACAAAGGATTTTAGACAAACATCTTCCTTGTTTGTTGTTTATTCCGGTAAAAGGAGAGGTCAAAAAGCAACTTCTACCTCTCTCTCCTTTTGGATTAAAAGCATCATCAGATTGGCTTACGAGACTGCCGGACGGCAGCCTCCCGAAAGAATCACGGCTCATTCCACTAGGGCTGTGGCTTCCACATGGGCCTTCAAGAACGAGGCTTCTGTTGATCAGATATGTAGGGCAGCGACTTGGTCTTCACTGCACACTTTTACCAAATTTTACAAGTTTGATACTTTTGCTTCTTCTGAGGCTATTTTTGGGAGAAAGGTTTTGCAAGCCGTGGTGCCTTCCATTTAGGTGACCTGATTTGCTCCCTCCCTTCATCCGATTCCTAAAGCTTTGGTATTGGTTCCCACAAGTAAGGATGACGCCGTGGACCGGACACACCTATGTTGGAGAAAACAGAATTTATGTTTACCTGATAAATTACTTTCTCCAACGGTGTGTCCGGTCCACGGCCCGCCCTGGTTTTTTTAATCAGGTCTGATAATTTATTTTCTTTAACTACAGTCACCACGGTACCATATGGTTTCTCCTATGCAAATATTCCTCCTTAACGTCGGTCGAATGACTGGGGTAGGCGGAGCCTAGGAGGGATCATGTGACCAGCTTTGCTGGGCTCTTTGCCATTTCCTGTTGGGGAAGAGAATATCCCACAAGTAAGGATGACGCCGTGGACCGGACACACCGTTGGAGAAAGTAATTTATCAGGTAAACATAAATTCTGTTTTCTTGTGAGTCTCCTTTTCTGATTTTTCACCAGGATAAGGCGGTGTTGCGAACTTCTTTTGAATTTTTACCTAAAGTTGTGAATTCCAACAACATTAGTAGAGAAATTGTGGTTCCTTCATTATGTCCTAATCCTAAGAATTCTAAGGAGAAATCGTTGCATTCTTTGGATGTTGTTAGAGCTTTGAAATATTATGTTGAAGCTACGAAATCTTTTCGTAAGACTTCTAGTCTATTTGTTATCTTTTCCGGTTCTAGAAAAGGCCAGAAAGCTTCTGCCATTTCTTTGGCATCTTGGTTGAAATCTTTAATTCATCTTGCCTATGTTGAGTCGGGTAAAACTCCGCCTCAGAGAATTACAGCTCATTCTACTAGGTCAGTTTCTACTTCCTGGGCGTTTAGGAATGAAGCTTCGGTTGACCAGATCTGCAAAGCAGCAACTTGGTCCTCTCTGCATACTTTTACTAAATTCTACCATTTTGATGTATTTTCTTCTTCTGAAGCAGTTTTTGGTAGAAAAGTACTTCAGGCAGCGGTTTCAGTTTGAATCTTCTGCTTATGTTTTTCGTTAAACTTTATTTTGGGTGTGGATTATTTTCAGCAGGAATTGGCTGTCTTTATTTTATCCCTCCCTCTCTAGTGACTCTTGTGTGGAAAGATCCACATCTTGGGTAGTCATTATCCCATACGTCACTAGCTCATGGACTCTTGCTAATTACATGAAAGAAAACATAATTTATGTAAGAACTTACCTGATAAATTCATTTCTTTCATATTAGCAAGAGTCCATGAGGCCCGCCCTTTTTTGTGGTGGTTATGATTTTGTATAAAGCACAATTATTCCAATTCCTTATTTTATATGCTTTCGCACTTTTTTATCACCCCACTTCTTGGCTATTCGTTAAACTGAATTGTGGGTGTGGTGAGGGGTGTATTTATAGGCATTTTGAGGTTTGGGAAACTTTGCCCCTCCTGGTAGGAATGTATATCCCATACGTCACTAGCTCATGGACTCTTGCTAATATGAAAGAAATGAATTTATCAGGTAAGTTCTTACATAAATTATGTTTTTAGAGTGCGGTTGCACTGTGTTAGGGGAAGATCCTCTCTTTGTTTCAGACTCCAGACCTTATCCCGTGGTTTCTGTATTTCTGGGGTTTGGGCATTGCCTCCCCTTGTTTCTATGAAACTGGCTGGGTCTCTGTTAGCCTGACTTAGTTTCTTGGGTTTTTGCTCCTTATTTAGGACTTGTTGTGCCCTTTTTATGTTTTTTTTTCTGTAGTTCCTAATGCTAGCAGGAAGCTAGCTCAGCATACTAATGCACTGTGGCTACTCTGCACTGTAGCAAACCGAGGGTTGCAAGTTCGATCCCCGGTGAGGTCTACTCAGCCTTTCCTCCTTTCGAGGTTTGATAAAATGAGCAGCGCCTTAAGTCCCATAAGGGCGATTAGCCGCGCTTTACAAGTACAATCATGTTTTCTCCGTGCCTTTTCTTTGTGGAAGAATGCGGGAGTTTGTTCCCTTTCTTTAGTAAGGGGTGTGTTGTTTGAAGACCGACTGCTGGGGACGGTGTCTCTTGGAGACTGTTGACTCAGTCGAGTCTAGTCCCTGCGGTCTCTAGCAAGGCTGTGGACTATCTGTGGGTCAGTGTCCTTGGGCCTTTTCCTTTTTTTCAAAGTTGTTCTCAGCTTCAGACGAAGCAGGATTTTGTTGGGTAGGGGTTTTCAGGCCTGATGCCCTAAGAATGGGCCGCCTCTTGTACCCTCCCGTTTATGTTTTCAGTGTCCTCTGTAGCTTGGGTATTTTCCCAAAAGTAATGAATGCAGCTGTGGACTCTCTACATTTATGAAGAAACACTTAAATTATGCTTAGCTGATAATTTTATTTTCTTCAGATGTAAAGAGTCCACAGCTCCCCGCCCGTATTTTTTCTGTGGGGCGTCTGTTATCTTTGTTCTTCTGGCACCTTTTCACCCTGTTGTTTCATCTACTGTTCCTTGGCAGAATGACTGGGGGATGATGGGAGTGGGAGGAGTATTTAAGCCTTTGGCTGGGGTGTCTTTGCCGCCTCCTGGTGGCCAGGTTCTAAATTCCCAAAGTAATGAATGCAGCTGTGGACTCTTTCCATCTGAAGAAAAGAAAATTATCAGGTAAGCATAATTTATGTTTTTGTGGTGTTTTATGTAGACGGACATTAAACCTCTTCATGTTTCAGTACAATTTGCACAGAAAAAAATCAATTTTCCCTCTGTTACATTTGTTGATGTGACTTGAGCACTATATGTAAAACATTGCAAACACTGCTGACCATACACACGCTTCTGAGCCTACCTCAGTATGCTCTCATTAAAATGAGACACTTCTAACATCTAGTGCTCTTGGAAAACTGCTACCATATATTGCTCTTGCATTTCAACAAAAGATACTAAGGAACAAAGTAAATTTGATAATAGAAGTAAGTTAGAATGTATGGTAAAATGATATGCTCTATCTGAATCAGGAAATAACAATTTTGCGTTTAATGTCCCTTTTTAATACCAGTTTTGATTCAGGCAGACTACAATTTTAAAAAAGTTTCCAATTTACTTCCTTTATAAAATGTGCTTCATTTCCTTGATATTCTGTGTTGAAGAGATACCTAGGTAGGCACCTGGAGCACTATGTGGCAGTAAATAGTGCTGCCCTCTAGTGCTCTTGCTAATGTATAACATTAGTACTACATGACAGGAAATAGTTCTGCCCTCTAGTGCTCTTGCAGATGTATAACATTAGTACTACATGACAGGGAATAGTTCTGCCCTCTAGTGCTCTTGCTAATGTATAACATTAGTACTACATGACAGGAAATAGTGCTGCCATCTAGTGCTCTTGCTAATGTATAACATTAGTACTACATGACAGGAAATAGTGCTGCCATCTAGTGCTCTTGCTAATGTATAACATTAGTACTACATGACAGGGAATAGTTCTGCCCTCTAGTGCTCTTGCTAATGTATAACATTAGTACTACATGACAGGAAGTAGTGCTGCCATCTAGTGCTCTTGCTAATGTATAACATTAGTACTACATGACAGGACATAGTGCTGCCCTCTAGTGCTCTTGCAAATGGATAACATTAGTACTACATGACAGTAAATAGTGCTGCCCTCTAGTGCTCTTGCTAATGTATAACATTAGTACTGCATGACAGGAAATAGTGCTGCCATCTAGTGCTCTTGCAAATGGATAACATTCTTGTAAAACTGCTGCCATATAGTGCCCCAGAAATGGGCCGGCTCCTAAGCTTATGTCCTTGCTTTTCAACAAAGAAAAATGTATAATAGAAGTAAATTAGAAAGTTGTTTAAAGAAGCACTAAATACAGTATAATGACATAATGACCAAGTGCATAATAAAGACAATGCAATAATACTCCCCTGTATCATGTGAGATCAGCCAATAACAGACTAGTATATGCATACCCTGTGAGCTTGTGCACATGCTCAGTAGGCGCTGGTGTCTCAGAGGGTGCATATAAAGACTGCATAATTTGATAATGTAAGTCAATTGGAATGTTTCTTAAAATTGCTGCTGTATCTAAAAAATGAAATAGCACTTTTAATATCAGTTTTGAGTTAAGATCTACTACCTAGGCACAGCTTGCAGAGGTCTTAAGTGGGGACGTATCTGCTTTTCTATATGGAAACAACTAGAAGTCACAGACAGAGGAGATTACATTGCTATGTGATTGAGTTACTGTACTTCACAGTTTAAATGTTCTCTTTTTCTGAGTGTATTTACCAGTCCCTGTCTTGATGCGATAATGTCACAGGCTGTGTTCCTGATTTAACCACTTGTCAATCTTTTTCCTTCCCTAGTGCCCGAAGTGACGAAACCAAGCTCAAGCCAAGCGACGGCCGCCAGCCTCCCTGGCAGCTCCCCCTCGCCACCCGTCAACGGTGGCAACAATGCCAAAAGGGTGGCAGTGCCGAACGGACAACCGCCCACCACCGCCCGCTACATGCCTCGGGAGGTGCCGCCGCGATTCCGCTGCCAGCAGGACCACAAAGTGTTACTGAAGCGTGGACAGCCTCCTCCGGCATCCTGCATGCTGCTGGGGAGTGGAGCAGGGACTCCCTCCTCCTCTGCTACACCAGGGGCCGTCCCGGGCAACGCACAGCCAGGGGCGGGGGCATTGCTGCAGGGAGAAAGCGGCCCTGCAACAGGTGGGTTAATATTACCTAGATTATTTCATAAACATACCAATAAGTGCGTAAGATAAATGCAGGTGTGATAATTCAACAATAAACTGTATTTTCGTTGTATAAGTCTTGTTTTTAGAGACCGATAAAATGTCCTGTCTTAAATTCCAAATGTGCCATAGCTGCCTTGTTCTGGTGAAAGCTCGGATAGGTATAAAGTGGCATTAAAGTAATTGTTTTACTTGTAGCATTTATATTTTGGTTCTTGTGAATTTAGTGCATGTCATTGTGCACCAATACAGCTCTTGCGCCACAGAGCAGCTGTGTATGGACTTTTTTGTTCTTAAAGTGAATGTCCATTTTAATGGATTAGCGCCTGGTTTTTAATGAACCTATTAAAAACAAGGGCACTTTAATTCATCAAAATTGACATTTCACTTCTTTTCTTCTAAAACTTACCTTTTAATCCTGGCAGCCGCTCCAGCGATTCCCCCAGCCGTCAGAAGCCTCTGCAGACGTACAAAATGACGAATCAGGCTTCCTCCAATCACAGCTTCCCCCAATCACAGCTTCCCCCCTGGGGGAATCTTGGCCTGATGCAACGCTGTGATTGGAGGAAGCCGGATTCATCATTTTGATTTGCGACGGGCGGAGGAAGTGCTGGAACGGCTGCCAGGATTTAATGGTAAGTTTTTGAAGAAAACCGTGAAATGCTGTGACATTGTCTGTCTGGAAGCGAGATAAGAAGCTTTTCTCAGCTAGGGCCAAATCTAAAGGGCTCTGAAAATTGCACGGAATTCTAGAACATTTATAAGTAACCTTGACTCCTGAGGAGACCAAACCATCCTGTGCTCTTTTAGACCCCCAAACAGCCACCCAACCTGAAAGACTTAAATCTATAGTGATCACAGACCAAGTATGACAAACGAAACAAGCCCCCTGCATAATAAGCCGATGATTCAGCCACCAAGACAGAGATTGACTTGTTCTGAAATCTAGATGAATTCTCTAAGACAACAGAGTATGAGCCCTGCACCATTGCCGAAGCATACAAAGCTGAAGAGGTCTCATGTGAAAATGACCAAACAGAATAGCATCCAATGCCGCTTTCATGAGACCTAAAACCTCTATGCAAAGAGCAACTGAGGGAAGAGAGAGAGACTGACGGTTTTGACAGGTGGAAATCCCTTTTATTCTCTTTAACTCTGTCAATGAAAAGCTCATGGAAGCAATCTATTAGAACCCCCAGAAACGCAACCCTTGTTTGAGGAACCAACATGCTGTTAAAGAAAAACCAGCAGTCTGCTAGTATGAGATTCTGCTAAATGTAAAGATGGAGCATGAACCAAGATATCCAGAACTTTTGAGAATACTCTTGGAGCTGTAACGCTAGACCAAGCAGAAGAGCAGCAAACTTAAAATGCTTGTCTAGAAAGACAAACCTTAGGAACTGATGACGTTCCTTGTGAATAGGAGCATGAACGTATGCATCCTTTAAATCTATTGTTGACATAAACTGGCCTTGGTGAACAAAAGGTAGAATAGTCTGAATAGTGTCCATTTTGAAAGTAGGAACTCTGAGAAATCTGTTCAGGACTTTAAGATCCAAAACTGGTATGAATGTCCCCTCCTCCTTTGGAACAATGAAGAGGTTGGAATAAAACCCCTTTCATGTAATTGGCAAGAGTCCATGAGCTAGTGACGTATGGGATATACACTCCTACCAGGAGGGGCAAAATTTCCCAAACCTCAAAATGCCTATAAATACACCCCTCACCACACCCACAATTCAGTTTTTACAAACTTTGCCTCCTATGAAGGTGGTGAAGTAAGTTTGTGCTTAGATTCTACGTTGATATGCGCTTCTCAGCATTTTGAAGCCTGATTCTTAGAGTACAGTGAATGTCAGAGGGATGTGAAGGGAGTATCACCTATTGAATGCAATGGTTTTCCTCACGGGAGATCTATTTCATAGGTTCTCTGTTTTCGGTCGTAGAGATTCATCTCCTACCTCCCTTATTCAGATCGATGATATACTCTCATATTCCATTACCTCTACTGATAACTGTTTCAGTACTGGTTTGGCTGTCTGCTATATGTGGATGGGTGTCTTTTGGTAAGTATGTTTTTCAAGTTCTAAATATATGTATTGTACTTATGAGTCAGGTTTATGTATATTTCCTTTTGCAGACTGTCAGTTTCATATTTGGGAAAAGCATTTTTTAGTAAAAAAAAAAAATTCAGGCCTGGGGTATAGTCTTTTTTTCAAATTGACTGTTTTTCATTAAATTTCGCGGGCAAAATTAGGCTCGCGAGGGCGCAAAATGCCATAGTATATTGCGTCATTTTTGGCGCAAAGTTATGTTCGATGACGCAAAATTTGTCATTTCCAGCGTCTTGGTTGACGCCGAGTTCCTTTCACAAGGTTGCGTCTTCAATGACGCAAGTGTGTCATTTCCGGATGTTGTTAGCGCCAAAAAAAAATCTGTTTGCGTTGTGCGTCATACTTGGCGCCAAATATTTTTATTATTTAAAACCCTATTCCTATATGCCTCTGCTGTTTGCATTTTTTTCCCATTCCTGAAACTGCCATATAAGGAAATTGATCATTTTGCTTTATTTGTTGTTTTTTCTCTTACATTTGCAAGATGTCTCAATCTGATCCTGTCTCAGAAGCCACTGTTGGAACCCTTCTGCCTGATAACAGTTCTACCAAAGCTAAGTGCATTTGTTGTAAATTTGTGGAGATTATATCTCCAGCTGTGGTATGTAATAGTTGTCATGATAAGCTTTTACATGCAGAGAATGTGTCCATTAGTAATAGTACATTGCCTGTTGTTCCTTCAACATCTAATGTACAAGCTATACCTATGAATTTAAAATATTTTATTGCTGATACAATTCAGAAGGCTTTGTCTGCCATCCCGCCTTCTAATAAACATAAAAGGTCTTTTAAAACTTCTCATAAAGTTGATGACATTTCAAATGACCGACAACATACTGAATTATCCTCCTCTGACCTATCTCAGATATTGACACTGACAAATCTACTTATTTATTTAAAATGGAGTATATTCGTTCTTTGTTAAAAGAAGTGTTGATTACATTGGATATTGAGGAAACTAGTGCTCTCACTGTTAAAACTAGTAGACATTTAAATTCTGTTTGTAAACCTCCTGTGTTTACTCCTGAGGATTTTCCAGTTCCTGATGCTATTTCTGATATGATTTCTAAGGAATGGAATAGGCCTGGTTCTTCTTTTATTCCTTCTTCAAGGTTTAAGAAATTGTATCCTTTGCCAGCAGTTAGATTGGAGTTTTGGGAAAAGATCCCCAAAGTTGATGGGGCTATTTCTACTCTTGCTAAACGTACTACTATTCCTGTGGAAGATAGTACTTCCTTTAAAGATCCTTTAGATAGGAAACTTGAATCCTATCTAAGGAAAGCCTATTTATATTCTGGTCATCTGCTCAGGCCTGCAATTTCTTTGGCTGATGTTGCAGCTGCATCAACTTTTGGTTGGAAAGTTTAGCGCAACAGGAAACGGATACTGATTTGTCTAGCATTGTTCGCTTGCTTCAACATGCTAATCATTTTATTTGTGATGCCATTTTTGATATCATCAAAATTAATGTTAAATCTATGTCTTTAGCCATTTTTGCTAGGAGAGCTTTGTGGCTTAAATCTTGGAATGCTGACATGGTATCTAAGTCTAGATTACTATTTCTTTCTTTCCAAGGTAATAAGTTATTTGGTTCTCAGTTGGATTCAATTATTTCAACTGTCACTGATGGGAAGGGAGTTTTTTTGCCTCAGGATAAAAGACTTAAGGGTAAATCTAAAGCTTCTAACCATTTTCGTTCCTTTTCGACAAAATAAGGAACAGAAACCTAATCCTTCCCCCAAAGAATCTGGTTGGAGTAAATCCAAACCATTTAAGAAATCAAAGCCAGCCCCCAAATCTCCATGACGGCTTAACTGGTAGGGGGCAGATTAAGATTCTTCAAAAAAATTTGGGCAGATTCTGTCCAAAATCAATGGATTCAGAGTATTGTCTTTCAAGGGTACCGAATAGGATTCAGAGTAAGACCTCCTGTGAGAAGATTTTTTCTCACGCATCCCAGCAAATCCAGTAAAGGCTCAGGCTTTCCTGAAGTGTGTTTCAGACCTGGAGCTTTCAGGGGTAATCATACCAGTTCCGTTTCAGGAACAGGGTCTGGGGTTTTATTCAAATCTATCTATTGTCTCAAAGAAAGAAAATTCATTCAGACCAGTTTTGGATCTGAAAATTTTGAATCATTATATAAGAGTGCCAACTTTCAAAATGGTGACTATTCTGCCTTTTGTTCAGCAAGGGCATTATATGTCCACAATAGACTTACAAGATGCATATCTTCATATTCCGATTCACCCAGATCATTATCAGTTTCTGATATTCTCTTTTCTAGACAAGCATTACCAATTTGTCACTCTTCCATTTGGCCTAGCGACAGCTCCAAGAATCTTTTCAAAAGTTCTCGGTGCCCTACTCTCTCTAATCAGAGAACGGGGTATTGCGGTGTTTCTTTATTTGGACGATATCTTGGTACTAGTTCAGTCTTTACATTCTGCAGAATCTCACACAAATCAACTAGTGTTGTTTCTTCAAAGACATGGTTGGAGGATCAATTTACCAAAAAGTTCTTTGATTCTTTAGACAAGGGTCACCTTTTTAGGTTTCCAGATAGATTCAGTGTCCAACCAATATTAAAATTGGTTTCAGCTTGTCGGAACCTTCAATCTCAGTCATTCCCTTTAGTAACTATGTGCATGGAAATTTTAGGTCTCATGACTGCAGCATGAGACCTCTCCAGTTTTGTATGCTGAACCAATGGTGCAGGGATTATACAAAGATATCACAATTAATATCCTTAAATCCCAATGTTCGACTATCTCTGACTTGGTGGTTAGATCACCATTGTATAGTTCTAGGGGCCTCTTTTGTTCGTCCAACCTGGACTGTAATCACAACAGATGCAAGTCTTTCAGTTTGGGGAGCTGTCGGGATTTCTGACAGCACAAGGGGTTTGCAAATCTCAAGAGGCGAGATTACCAATCAATATTTTGGAACTTTGTGCAATTTTCAGGGCTCTTCAGGTTTGGCCTCTGTTGAAGAGAGAACCGTTCATTTGTTTTCAGACAATATCACAACTGTGGCATATGTCAATCATCAGGGTGGGACTCACAGTCCCCAAGTTATGAAAGAAGTATCTTGGATACTTGCTTGGGCGGAATCCAGCTCCTGTCTAATTTCTGCGGTTCATATCCCAGGTATAGACAATTGGGAAGCGGATTATCTCAGCCGTCAGACTTTACATCCGGGGGAGCAGTCCCTCCACCAGGATGTGTTTTCTCAGATTGTTTAGATGTGAGGTCTTCCAGAAATAGATCTGATGGCTTCTCATCTAAACAAGAAACTTCCCAGGTGCCTGTCCAGGGATCCTCAGGCGGATGCAGTGGATACGTTGACAGTTCCTTGGTGTTACCAACCTACTTATATTTCCCGCCTCTAGTTCTTCTTCCAAGAGTGATCTCCAAAATCATCATGGAACAATCGTTTGTGTTGCTGGTAGTTTCAGCATGGCCTCACAGGTTTTGGTATGCGGATCTTGTTCGAATGTCCAGTTGCCAACCATGGCCACTTCCATTAAGGCTAGACCTTCTGTCTCAAGGTTCGTTTTTTCCATCAGGATCTCAAATCATTAAATTTGAAGGTATGGAAATTGAACGCCTAGTGCTTAGAGGTTTCTCTGACCCAGTGATTAATACTATGTTACAGGCTCGTAAATCCGTTTCGAGAAAGATTTATTATCGCGTTTGGAAGATTTTACAGTTTCTTCAGGATGGTTTGGATAAGGGTTTGTCTGCAAGTTCCTTGAAGGGATAAATCTCTGCTCTTTCTGTTTTATTTCACAGAAAGATTGTTAAGCTTCCTGATATTAACTATTTTGTACATGTTTTGGTCCGTATCAAGCCTGTCATTAAATCTATCTCTCCTCCTTGCAGTCTTAAAAGTGGTTTTGAAGGCTTTACAGGCTCCTCCGTTTGAGCTTATGCATTCTTTGGGCATTAAACTACTTTCTTGTAAAGTGTTGTTCCTTTTGGCGATCTCTTCTGCTAGAAGAGTTTCTGAATTATCTGCTCTTTCTTGTGAATCTCCTTTTCAGATTTTTCAACAGGATAAGGCGGTTTTGCGGACTATTAAATTCTTACCTAAGGTTGTGAACATTAATAGAGAAATTGTTGTCCCTTCTTTGTGTCCTAATCCTAAGAATTCTTTGGATGTGGTAAGAGCTTTGAAATATTATGTTGAAGCTTCTAAAGATTTCAGGAAGACTTCTAGTCTATTTGTTATCATTTCTGGTTCTAGGAAAGGTCATAAGGCTTCTGCCGTTTCCTTGGCATCTTGGTTAAAGCTTTTGATTCATCAGGCTTATTTGGAGTCGGGTCAGGCCCCGCCTCAGAATCACAGCTCATTCTACTAGATCAGTCTCTACTTCGTGGGCATTTAAGAATGAAGCTTTAGTTGATCAGATTTGCAAAGCAGCAACTTGGTGGTCTTTGCATACATTTACTAAATTCTACCGTTTTGATGTATTTGCTTCTTCAGAAGCAGTTTTTGGTAGAAAAGTTCTTCAGGCAGCTGTTTCAGTTTCTTCTGCTTATGGTTTAGGTTTTTTTCTTTCATTTATGAGAAACTTATTTTTTTGGTTGTGGATTTAAAGTGACAGTCTAGGCCAAAATAAACTTTCATGATTCAGATAGAGCATGTAATTTTAAACAATTTTCCAAATTACTTTTATCACCAATTTTGCTTTGTTCTCTTGGTATTCTTAGTTGAAAGCTTAACCTAGGAGGTTCATATGCTAATTTCTTAGACCTTGAAGCCCACCTCTTTCAGATTGCATTTTAACAGTTTTTCACCACTAGAGGGTGTTAGTTCACGTATTTCATATAGATAACACTGTGCCTCGTGCACGTGCAGTAATCTGGGAGCAGGCACTGATTGGCTAGACTGCAAGTCTGTCAAAAGAACTGAAAAAAGGGGCAGTTTGCAGAGGCTTAGATACAAGATAATCACAGAGGTTAAAAGTATATTATTATAACTGTTGGTTATGCAAAACTGGGGAATGGGTAATAAAGGGATTATCTATCTTTTAAAACAATAAAAATTCTGGTGTAGACTGTCCCTTTAATTTTTGCAAGCCGAAAATGGCTGTTTATTTTATCCCTCCCTCTCTAGTGACTCTTGCGTGGAGTTCTACATCTTGGGTATTGCTATCCCATATGTCACTAGCTCATGGACTCTTGCCAATTACATGAAAGAAAACATAATTTATGTAAGAACTTACCTGATAAATTAATTTCTTTCATATTGGCAAGAGTCCATGAGGCCCACCTTTTTTATGGTGGTTATGATTTTTTTGTATAAAGCAAAATTATTTCCAAATTCCTTTGTTGATGCTTTTTACTCCTTTCTTTATCACCCCACTACTTGGCTATTTGTTAAAATGAATTGTGGGTGTGGTGAGGGGTGTATTTATAGGCATTTTGAGGTTTGGGAAACTTTGCCCCTTCTGGTAGTATTGTATATCCCATATGTCACTAGCTCATGGACTCTTGCCAATATGAATTAAATGAATTGATCAGGTAAGTTCTTGCATAAAATATGTTTTCCCTGTTCTGACTCCGGAACAATCACTTCCATGGATTCAACTGCCTGAAAATAAAACCTGAGCCTTTAAATGATTCCTTGGAACATTAAATAGAGAAAAGAGTCCTTTTTCTGGTACCCAAAAGATAATCCTGGGAAACTATATGTCTTACCCAGGGATCCTAAACTGACTTGAAACCAAGCTATTTTGTCCCAGCTTAAAATTTTAAACAACTTTTGTAGGTTGTTTGCGTAAGAATTAGAGGGCACAGATTCTGGGCCTATTTTGTTTAAAGGGTCGGTCTACTTGAAAATTGTTATTGTTTAACAAAGATAGATAATCCCTTTATTACCCATTCCCCACTTTTGCACAACCAACACACTTATATTAATATACTTTTTACCTCTGTAATTATCTTGTATCTACGCCTCTGACAGAGTGAGCTTATTATCTATTTGGGGCACATGAACTAGCACTCTCTGGCTGTGAAAAGCGGAGATAAGGGACAACCTACAAGGGCTTAGAAACAGGCAGTGATTTAGAGGTTATAAAGTATATTAATATTACAATGTTGGTTGTGCAAAGCTGGGGAATGGGTAGTAAAGGCGTTATCTATCCTTTTAAGCAATCAATTAGGAAGGTGAGAGAGCTGATGTTTAGGCTGATAAAGGTATAACATGTTCATTAGAATGCTGGTTATATAGGAAGATGTAATAGCAGCAGGTAAGGTTAGTAGGTGCTGGGTGCATAGGAAGATGTATTAGCAGTAGGTAAGGTCAGTAGGTGCTGGGTGTATAGGAAGAGGTATTAGCAGCAGGTAAGGTCAGTATGTGCTGGGTGTATAGGAAGAGGTATTCGCAGCAGGTAAGGTCAATCGGTGCAGAGTGTATAGGAAGAGGTATTAGCAGCAGGTGAGGTCAGTAGGTGCTGGGTGTATAGGAAGAGGTATTAGCAGCAGGTAAGGTCAGTAGGTGCTGGGTGTATAGGAAGAGGTATTAGCAGCAGGTAAGGTCAGTAGATGCTGGGTGTATAGGAAGAGGTATTAGCAGCAGGTAAGGTCAGTAGGTGCTGGCTGTATAGGAAGAGGTATTAGCAGCAGGTAAGGTCAGTAGGTGCTGGCTGTATAGGAAGAGGTATTAGCAGCAGGTAAGGTCAGTAGGTGCTGGCTGTATAGGAAGAGGTATTAGCAGCAGGTAAGGTCAGTAGGTGCTGGCTGTATAGGAAGAGGTATTAGCAGCAGGTAAGGTCAGTAGGTGCTGGGTGTATAGGAAGAGGTATTAGCAGCAGGTAAGGTCAGTAGGTGCTGGGTGTATAGGAAGAGGTATTAGCAGCAGGTAAGGTCAGTAGGTGCTGGCTGTATAGGAAGAGGTATTAGCAGCAGGTAAGGTCAGTAGGTGCTGGGTGTATAGGGAGAAGTATTAGCAGCAGGTAAGGTCAGTAGGTGCTGGGTATATAGGAAGAGGTATTAGCAGCAGGTAAGGTCAGTAGGTACTCGGTGTATAGGAAGAGGTATTAGCAGCAGGTAAGGTCAGTAGGTGCTGGCTGTATAGGAAGAGGTATTCGCAGCAGGTAAGGTCAGTAGGTGCTGGCTGTATAGGAAGAGGTATTAGCAGCAGGTAAGGTCAGTAGGTGCTGGGTGTATAGGGAGAAGTATTAGCAGCAGGTAAGGTCAGTAGGTGCTGGGTATATAGGAAGAGGTATTAGCAGCAGGTAAGGTCAGTAGGTACTGGGTGTATAGGAAGAGGTATTAGCAGCAGGTAAGGTCAGTAGGTGCTGGGTATATAGGAAGAGATATTAGCAGCAGGTAAGGTTAGTTAGATGCTGGGTGTATAGGAAGAGGTATTAGCAGCTGGTAAGGTCAGTAGGTGCTGGCTGTATAGGAAGAGGTATTAGCAGCAGGTAAGGTCAGTAGGTGCTGGCTGTATAGGAAGAGGTATTAGCAGCAGGTAAGGTCAGTAGGTGCTGGCTGTATAGGAAGAGGTATTAGCAGCAGGTAAGGTCAGTAGGTGCTGGCTGTATAGGGAGAAGTATTAGCAGCAGGTAAGGTCAGTAGGTGCTGGGTATATAGGAAGAGGTATTAGCAGCAGGTAAGGTCAGTAGGTACTGGGTGTATAGGAAGAGGTATTAGCAGCAGGTAAGGTCAGTAGGTGCTGGGTATATAGGAAGAGATATTAGCAGCATGTAAGGTTAGTTAGATGCTGGGTGTATAGGAAGAGGTATTAGCAGCAGGTAAGGTCAGTAGGTGCTGGCTGTATAGGAAGAGGTATTAGCAGCAGGTAAGGTCAGTAGGTGCTGGCTGTATAGGAAGAGGTATTAGCAGCAGGTAAGGTCAGTAGGTGCTGGCTGTATAGGAAGAGGTATTAGCAGCAGGTAAGGTCAGTAGGTGCTGGGTGTATAGGAAGAGGTATTAGCAACAGGTAAGGTCAGTAGGTGCTGGGTGTATAGGAAGAGGTATTAGCAGCAGGTAAGGTCAGTAGGTGCTGGGTGTATAGGAAGAGGTATTAGCAGCAGGTAAGGTCAGTAGGTGCTGGCTGTATAGGAAGAGGTATTAGCAGCAGGTAAGGTCAGTAGGTGCTGGGTGTATAGGGAGAAGTATTAGCAGCAGGTAAGGTCAGTAGGTGCTGGGTATATAGGAAGAGGTATTAGCAGCAGGTAAGGTCAGTAGGTACTGGGTGTATAGGAAGAGGTATTAGCAGCAGGTAAGGTCAGTAGGTGCTGGCTGTATAGGAAGAGGTATTAGCAGCAGGTAAGGTCAGTAGGTGCTGGCTGTATAGGAAGAGGTATTAGCAGCAGGTAAGGTCAGTAGGTGCTGGGTGTATAGGGAGAAGTATTAGCAGCAGGTAAGGTCAGTAGGTGCTGGGTATATAGGAAGAGGTATTAGCAGCAGGTAAGGTCAGTAGGTACTGGGTGTATAGGAAGAGGTATTAGCAGCAGGTAAGGTCAGTAGGTGCTGGGTATATAGGAAGAGGTCTTAGCAGCAGGTAAGGTTAGTTAGATGCTGGGTGTATAGGAAGAGGTATTAGCAGCTGGTAAGGTCAGTAGGTGCTGGGTGTATAGGAAGAGGTATTAGCAGCAGGTAAGTTCAGTAGGGTGCTGGGTGTATAGGAAGAGGTATTAGCAGCAGGTAAGGTCAGTAGGTGCTGGGTGTATAGGAAGAGGTATTAGCAGCAGGTAAAGTCAGTAGGTGCTGGCTGTATAGGAAGAGGTATTAGCAGCAGGTAAGGTCAGTAGGTGCTGGGTGTATAGGAAGAGGTATTAGCAGCAGGTAAGGTCAGTAGGTGCTGGGTGTATAGGAAGAGGTATTAGCAGCATGTAAGGTCAGTAGGTGCTGGGTGTATAGGAAGAGGCAAGGTCAGTAGGCAAGGTCAGTAGGTGCTGGGTGTATAGGAAGAGGTATTAGCAGCAGGTAAGGTCAGTAGGTGCTGGGTGTATAGGAAGATGTATTAGCAGTAGGTAAGGTCAGTAGGTGCTGGGTGTATAGGAAGAAGTATTAGCAACAGGTAAGGTCAGTAGGTGCTGGGTGTATAGGAAGAGGTATTAGCAGCAGGTAAGGTCAGTAGGTACTGGGTGTATTGGAAGAGGTATTAGCAGCAGGTAAGGTCAGTAGGTGCTGGGTGTATAGGAAGAGGTATTAGCAGCAGGTAAGTTCAGTAGGGTGCTGGGTGTATAGGAAGAGGTATTAGCAGCAGGTAAGGTCAGTAGGTGCTGGGTGTATAGGAAGAGGTATTAGCAGCAGGTAAGGTCAGTATATGCTGGGTGTATAGGAAGAGGTATTAGCAGTAGGTAAGGTCAGTAGGTGCTGGGTGTATAGGAAGAGGTATTAGCAGTAGGTAAGGTCAGTAGGTGCTGGGTGTATAGGAAGAGGTATTAGCAGCAGGTAAGGTCAGTAGGTGCTGGGTGTATAGGAAGAGGTATTAGCAGCAGGTAAGGTCATTAGGTGCTGGGTGTATAGGAAGAGGTATTAGCAGCAGGTAAGGTCAGTAGGTACTGGGTGTATAGGAAGAGGTATTAGCAGCAGGTAAGGTCAGTAGGTGCTGGCTGTATAGGAAGAGGTATTAGCAGCAGATAAGGTCTCTCCCTTTCTTTCTCTCCCCCTCCCCCTCTTTTTCTTTCTCTCTCTGTATCTCTCTCTCTCTGACAATCTATTGCAAATTTGGGTCAGCTTTTGTTGTCTTTTTTTATAATCATGTTAGGGTTAAATATCCACATTTAATAGTTTAGCTTTATGTCTGTGTAAATAAACTATATGTTGGCATTATATAATAAACTGGTTATGAAA
Source organism: Bombina bombina (assembly GCF_027579735.1). NCBI lineage: Eukaryota > Metazoa > Chordata > Amphibia > Anura > Bombinatoridae > Bombina > Bombina bombina. The sequence continues at coordinate 425,185,445 of NC_069505.1, forward strand.
ACACAGGGAATATAGGGCATTGTTGTTCACGCTCCCCTCCTTCCTCTTGCTTATCCTGGGAATGTTCTGTTGGTGCGGAAAACTCATTTAAGAAGCTTTAAATCTTTTAGGAATCTGGTAGTTGCAATGTGGCTGTGTGGTAGAACCGCTCAGCCTGCACAATGCTGCCTTTCTGTAGAGAGATTGCTCTGTACATGTTGTGCTGAGGAGCTTTTCACTGTGTAAGAACCCTTCAGATCTTGAGGCCTCTAGAGGGGCGTCTCTTGTGATCTGCAAGGCTTCTCTCCAGACATCTGCAGCCGCACAGACCGGTTCTAGCCTGCCGGAAAGAACAGACACAGCCACTCTGCGTCAGACCAGTAATTGCACAGAAACAAAGTGCAGTCCCTTTAGCTTCCTATCTGTAGTATTTTTACATCTCTGCCACTTCTTTATTTTATCACAAGACTATTCTAATTCTATTTAACTGCATGACTTTTACATTTCTAACTATTAACTTATTTATACCACTCCTCACTCCCCTTCCTTGGTGTTTAACGAATGTCCTGCCAGGCTTTGCAACTTCCCAATTTGTTCAATTTTAGAAACAAAATTTCCAGCCATAACCACAGTTTTCTGGCGTTTGTACCCACAGTACTGTATATATTGTCTTAAGTCATGATCAATTAATGTGAAATAAGATAATAATTATTTACTTCCTCGGTTTTCCCAGTAAATTATACTGTGCGCATCGCAGCTTTACCTGTAAGGTTTAATCACAATTCCTATGCAGACATAGAACAGTTTCTGATAGTGATTCAAATGAACAGCCTAAGTACTTAATGTTATAGCTTTGAAAAGTGGAGTTGAACTGTAATGCTTTTCCTGGTATATAGCACTGATATGTTTTTTCATCTATTCTTTCATATATTCTACAGATTCATCATCGGGGGCAGCTGCTACATCAAATTATGCAAATTCCACTTGGGGCTCCGGAGCCCCCTCCAGCAGCGGCCCTTCCGCAAATCCCCCCCACGCCTGGGACAAAGTGATTGTAGACGGGTCGGACATGGAAGAGTGGCCTTGCATCGCCGGCGTGGACGCAGAGCCGCCTTCCGACAACGCCACAGACAACAACAGTGCCTCGAATCCAGCCTCGGAGAAGGGACCCCCACAAGGAAGCGCCACTAGCCACAAAGGGAGGGGGGGCCAGGTTCAGCAACAGCAGCCTGGCGGCGAATGTATCCAGGGGGTCTGGAAATCTGACACCAAGGCTAAGCCCGTCCCGTCTTCCAACCCCACCACAGAGGGCACCAATAGACTGGGAAACTGGAGGAGTGTGGGAGGGTCTGAGAGAACGGGACCTGCCTCCGGTTTCAGCAACTTTAACCCAAATACCAACCCGTCGGCTTGGCCGGCTTTGGTCCAGGAAGGCGGCAGGAAAGGGAACCCGGAGCCAGAAGGCAGCTTCTCCGGTGCACAGCTTGGCCCAGCGGGTCAGACCTCTAGGGAGCAGCAGTCAAAGATGGAAAATGCGGGTGCTGGTTTCGCAGCTTTGGGGAGGGAGCCAGCTACAACCCATCACACTGACGGACCAAAAAATGGAAACACTAACTCTACAAACTCAAATACTTCAACCCCCCCAGAGAACAAGGGAACAGCCTTTGGGGTGGGTTCTGGGGAAGCCTCCCGAGGATCTGACCCCCCTGCTCAAAGCACTGGAGATAGAAAGAACGGGGGAGTTAATTCATGGGGGGCTACAAGGGGTCCCTCTGCCACAGGAGACGCCACCTGTGGACACGGCAACTCTGGGAGCAATGGACGTGAGAGGGAGGATGCAAGAAAGGGGTCTTCTCATAGACCCAACGGGTCCAGGGGGGATTCATGGGACAGCAAAAGTGGTGGGAATGGGTCTTGGGGCTATGGCCCACAAGGAGACCCCAGTGAAGTCAAATGGGGAGAAGGGAACAAACTGGGGGCTGGTGGGGCTTCTCAGGGAGATTGGAAGCAGGCAGCCGGGCATGAGGACTTAAAGGTGGGAGAATGGGGAGGCCCGAGCCAAGGAAATTCTAGCACTGGAGCATGGGACAATCAAAAGGGCCACCTGCTATCAGAGAGCCAGGGCAACCCATCATCAGCGGCCTGCTGGGGCCGGGCTCCCAGTTCAACTGGTAGTGAGGCTGGGGGACAAAGCACTGGAAGCAACCCTAAGACTGGGGGTAGTGGAGACAGCCTGAACTCGTCCAACCGGCGAGTGCACAGATCGGCTCTCCCAGATTGCCAGGCCGCCTTGCAGACCATGCTAAGCCGGACTGACTTGGATCCTCGAGTTCTCTCCAACACAGGCTGGGGTCAAACCCAGATCAAGCAGGATGCATCATGGGAAAGTGAGGAAGCGTCATCTCGGGCTGAAGGCAAAGCAGACCGTGGGACAGAGGGCTGGGAGAACACACCCCAAGCCAAGAGCTCAGGGGGCTGGGGGGATGCCCCCAGCCAAAGCAATCAAAATAAGTCTGGCTGGGGTGAGCCTTCTGTCTCGGCCCCTTCTGCCCAAGAATGGAAAGACACCAAAACAACTGGCTGGAATGACTATAAAAGCAATGCAACTGGTTGGGGAGGTGCTGGGGGACCTGGAGCAGGGGCTGGAGGACGACCAGAGGAGAAAGCTGCTCCAGGGTGGAATAATGACAATAGTAGTGCTGAACCAGGATGGGGTACTCGCCAGCCCAATCCTGCAAGTGGGTGGTCTGCAGGAAAGAATGGCTGGGGAGGAACTGGAGGTGGTAATGAGGACATGGAGCCTCCCAAGGGTCAAGGGGGATGGGATGGTTCAGGAAATAAAACCTCCTCTGGTTGGGGGGAGGTGGGTCAAAATGATGTTGGATCTTGGGGCAATGGAGCTAACCCCAACCAAGCTCCACGAAGTGGGTGGGATGAGAACAAGAGACCACAGGGAGGAGGTGGTGGATGGGGTGAGGCAGCTAGACCCCCATTACCCTGGAACAAACAGGAAGCAACACCAGCTGCATCTTCTCCTGGCTCTTGGGGGAACCCACAAGCACCACCTCCTCCTGGAAATGGGAGGCCACAGCCCAATCCAGGGTGGAAAGGTGGCCCCCAGCCAACCACTCCAAAAGAAGAGGAGCCAAGTGGCTGGGAGGAACCAACGCCACAACCCATCACACGTAAAATGGACATTGATGATGGGACAGCGGCTTGGGGTGACCCTAGCAATTACAACTATAAAAACGTCAGCCTGTGGGACAAGAACGCACAAGTGGCCCCTGGCCAAATACCAAGGGAGCAATCAATACCTGGGTCATTAGCAAACAAAGCGGCACCATCAGGTATGGTAACTGGAAATCTCAGTGACCAGCTGCTTGGCGGCTGATCAGATTGTGCTTTTGTGTCTGTTACATGCACAGCCCAGAATCTGAATACACATGAATGCATTTTAGTTTATTATGGAATAAATATTGCAATACAAAATGTATTTACAGGAATGTTTCTAGTACAAGTTTACGGCTGCTTTAAGCAAGAGCTTTTACTGTGCTCGGAAGATATGTACGTATGCCCTGTGCACCTGCATTCTGACACTGCCTTCTCATAGAAGCCCGGTGGTAGCATGCGTTAATCAGTGATGAAGCAAATTGAGACATGGCTGTTGCAATATGTGCTCTCTGAGCAGGTGTGTAGTTTGATTGCAGGCGCAGATAGCATATGTAGCATGTGCAGTAAATACTCTTTCTTAAGCAGTTGTAACCTTTATGACTGCTTACAGGGATACTCTAGTCAAAATTGAACTTTCATGTTTCAGAGCAATAATTTTAAGCAACTTTCTAATTTACTCCTATTATCACATTTTCTTCGTTCACTTGGTATCTTTTTTTGAAAAAGCAAAAATGTAAACTTAGGAGCCGGCCCATTTTTGATTCAGCACCTGGGTAGGGATTGGTGTCTAAATGTAGCCACCAATCAGCAAGCACTACCCAGGTTCTGAACCAAAAGGTGGGCCAGCTCCCAAGCTTAAATCCCTGCTTTTTCAAATAAAGATACCAAGAGAACAAATAAAAATTGATAATAGGAGTAAATTTGAAAGTTGTTTCATTATTCAGATAGAGCAGCAATTTTAAAGTTTAATTTTGAGTAGACTATCCCTTTAAGGGACTCTTAATGTTTTTGCTAATACAATTGAGTGTTCTGTCCTTTTAATATATTAAACAAATGACCTAGTTTATGTATTTCCAGGTATTGCTGGCTTTGCGCCTCCCTCCACCCACAGCTGTCCTGTCCTTCTGGTTTTATGTCTTAAACTCCGCCAATTCTTGGTGTAAAATCAGCGAGTCCTGGTGTGCAGTATACAGATCAGCTGTGGGTGGAGACACTTGCACGGCAGAATGATGTATATTTTATATGAGCTTCTCAAATAAAGATAAATATGTTCTTAAAGGGACATCAAACCCAAAATGTTCCTTTCTCTTGTTAAGTGTAGTCAGTCCACGGGTCATCCATTACTTATGGAATATATCTCTTCCTAACAGGAAGCTGCAAGAGGATCACCCAAGCAGAGCTGCTATATAGCTCCTCCCCTCACATGTCATATTCAGTCATTCTCTTGCAGCCTAACTAAAGATAGGTCGCTGTGAGAGGTCTGTGGTGTTTTTTAACTTAGTTTATTTCTTCAATCAAAAGTTTGTTATTTTAAATGGCACCGGAGTGTGCTGTTTATTCTCAGGCAGCATTAGAAGAAGAATCTGCCTGCGTTTTCTATGATCTTAGCAGACGTAACTAAGATCCACTGGCTGTTCTCATCTGAGGAGTGAGGTAACTTCAGAGAAGGGGAATAGCATGCAGGGCCCCCCTGCAAATGAGGTATGTGCAGTAAATTATTTTTCTGAGGAATGGAATTGACTGAGAAAATACTGCTGATACCAATGTAACGTAAGTTCAGCCTTAAATGCAGTGATAGCGACTGGTATTAGGCTGATGAGTGTGTGTACACTGAATGTATTTTTCTAAGGAATGGAATTGACTCTGAAAATACTGTTAATACTGAAATAATGTATGAGCCTTAACTGCAGTAAAAGCGACTGGTAGCAGGCTTATTAATAACAATTCATAACTTTTCAAATGTATGTTTAAAACGTTTACTGGCATGTTAATCGTTTTTTGTGAGGTACTTGGTGATAAAACTTATTGGGGCATGATTTTTACCACATGGCCATCTTTGTTTTCTGCATAGAAACAGTTTTCTGAGCTTCCCCACTGTTGTAATATGAGTGGGAGGGGCCTATTTTAGCGCTTTTTTGCGCAGTAAAAATTCAGTCACAATCTGTCTACTTCATCCTCCATGATCCAGATCGTCTCTAGAGAGCTCAGGGGTCTTCAAAATTCATTTTGAGGGAGGTAATCAGTCACAGCAGACCTGTGACAGTGTGTTTTGACTGTGAGAAAAACGTTAATTATTAAATTGTTATCCGTTTTTGGGTATTAAGGGGTTAATCATCCATTTGCTGGTGGGTGCAATCCTTTGCTAACTTAATACATTTACTGTGAAAAATTGGTTGCTATAACTATTTTGGTTCATTGTTATTTCAACTGTGACAGCTTTTTGTGCTTCTTAAAGGCACAGTAGCGTTTTTTATATTGCTTGTAAATTTATTTAGAAAAGTATTTCCAAACTTGCTAGTCTCATTGCTAGTCTGTTTAAACATGTCTGACACAGATGAATCTCTTTGTTCACTATGTTTAAAGGCCAATGTGGAGCCCAATAGAAATTTGTGTACTAATTGCATTGATGCTACTTTAAATAAAAGTCAATCTTTACATGTAAAGAAATTATCACCAGACAACGAGGGGGAAGTTATGCCAACTAACTCTCCTCACGTGTCAGTACCTTCGCCTCCCGCTCAGGAGGTGCGTGATTTTGTGGTCTCTGGGTTAAGGACAGAGCGCGCGGATGAGGTGAGAGCCATGTCAGATACTGCGTCACAGTTTGCAGAACGTGAAGACGGAGAGCTTCATTCTCTGGGTGACGGATCTGATCCAGGGAGACTGGATTCAGAGATTTCTAATTTTAAATTTAAGCTTGAGAACCTCCGCATATTGCTAGGGGAGGTATTAGCGGCTCTGAATGATTGTAACACGGTTGCAATTCCAGAAAAATTATGTAGGTTGGATAGATACTATGCGGTACCGGTGTGTACTGACGTGTTTCCTATACCTAAAAGGCTTACAGAGATTATTAGCAAGGAGTGGGATAGACCTGGTGTGCCTTTTTCCCCTCCTCCCATATTTAGGAAAATGTTTCCTATAGACGCCACCACACGAGACTTATGGCAGACGGTCCCTAAGGTGGAGGGAGCAGTTTCTACTTTAGCTAAGCGTACCACTATCCCGGTGGAGGATAGTTGTGCCTTTTCAGATCCAATGGATAAGAAATTAGAGGGTTACCTTAAGAAAATGTTTGTTCAACAAGGTTTTATCTTACAGCCCCTTGCATGCATTGCGCCTGTCACTGCTGTGGCGGCATTCTGGTTTGAGTCTCTGGAAGAGGCCATTCGCACAGCTCCATTGGATGAAATTATGAACAAGCTTAAAGCACTTAAGCTAGCTAACGCATTTGTTTCTGATGCCGTCATACATTTAACCAAACTTACGGCTAAGAACTCCGGATTCGCCATCCAAGCGCGCAGAGCTCTATGGCTTAAATCCTGGTCAGCTGACGTGACTTCTAAATCTAAATTGCTTAATATTCCTTTCAAAGGGCAGACCTTATTCGGGCCCGGCTTGAAAGAAATTATAGCTGACATTACGGGAGGTAAGGGCCATGCTCTACCTCAGGATAGGGCCAAATCAAAGGCCAAACAGTCTAATTTTCGTGCCTTTCGTAACTTCAAGGCAGGAGCAGCATTAACTTTCTCCGCTCCAAAACAGGAAGGAGCTGTTGCTCGTTACAGGCAGGGCTGGAAAGTTAACCAGTCCTGGAACAAGGGCAAGCAGGCCAAGAAACCTGCTGCTGCCCCCAAGACAGCATGAAGAGAGGGCCCCCTATCCGGAAACGGATCTAGTGGGGGGCAGACTTTCTCTCTTCGCCCAGGCTTGGGCAAGAGATGTCCAGGATCCCTGGGCGTTGGAGATCCCTGGGCGTTGATTCTGATAGCGCCTGCGTGGCCACGCAGGACCTGGTATGCAGACCTAGTGGACATGTCGTCCTGTCCACCGTGGTCTCTGCCTCTGAGACAGGACCTTCTAATTCAGGGTCCTTTCAACCATCCAAATCTAATTTCTCTGAGGCTGACTGCATGGAGATTGAACGCTTGATTCTATCAAAGCGTGGCTTCTCGGAGTCGGTTATTGATACCTTAATACAGGCTAGGAAGCCTGTTACCAGAAAAATTTACCATAAGATATGGCGTAAATATTTATATTGGTGCGAATCCAAGAGTTACTCATGGAGTAAGGTTAGGATTCCTAGGATATTGTCCTTTCTACAAGAGGGTTTAGAAAAGGGCTTATCTGCTAGTTCATTAAAAGGACAGATTTCTGCTCTGTCTATTCTTCTACACTAACGTCTGGCTGAAGTTCCAGACGTTCAGGC